>NC_138910.1:80732559-80922006 GCF_965231255.1 Vanellus vanellus | reverse complement strand
GGGTTTTAGGTCCTTGCTGTCATCCTGATAACCCCCGAGCCCATGCTGCTCCAGCTCTGCCCTTCACCTCCGGCCCCCAGCAGCGATGGCATCTGCTCCGGAGCCCTCCGTTTGCTGCCACCCCTTGGGCAGGCATTGCTGAGGCCTTTCCATGAATTGCTCTTTCAGGTCTAGCTGGAAGGGCTTGCTTTCCTAGAATCATAGAATGGTTTAGGTTGGAAGGGACCTTGCAAATCATCTTGTTCCACCCCCCCTGCCCCGGGCAGGGACACCTCCCCCCAGCCCAGGTTGCTCCCAGCCCCGTCCAACCCGGCCTTGAACACCTCCAGGGATGGGGCAGCCACAGCTTCTCGGGGCACCCTGCGCCAGGGGCTCACCACCCACACAGGCAACAATTTCTTCCTCATATCTCATCTAAATCTTCCCTCTACCAGTTTATAAACTGTTCCCCCTCATCCTGTGGCTCCCCTCCCTGACCCAGAGTACCCCCCCAGCTCTCCTGGAGCCCCTTTAGGCACTGGAAGGGGCTCTCAGGTCTCCGCGGAGCCTTCTCTTCTCCAGGCTGACCCCCCCCACCTCTCCCAGCCTGTCCTCCCAGCAGAGGGGCTCCAGCCCTCCCAGCATCTCCAGGGCCCACTTCACTGCCATTAATTTGGATTAGCGGGCTGAGATAAGCTAATGCGGTTAGTCCCCCTTCCGCGGCATCCAGCCCTCTTGCAGGAGCCTCTCCGAAGATCGCACCGGTTGGCGACGGCTTCCCAAATCTCCTCTGCAGATTTCGAATGGGCAGGCGTTTCGGCGGGTTAGTCCCCCCGCGCCGTGCTGAGCACTGGGGGACGTCGGAGCCCGCGGTTCCCACCGAGCCGGGGGCTCCCCCGGCGCTGCCTGGCTCCCGGGCAGGCTGCCGTCCTGCCTGAGTGACCGCTGCCCACTAGAAGTTTAATTACGGTATTTGGGATGATATTAAAATAAGTGAATCGCCTGAATAATGTTTGCTGTTATTTCTGTTCAGCTCATACCGTTTTCTCTTAACCTTCGCTGCCCAGATGGCTTTTATTATAGTCGCGGGAATCTGCTTGTGCCTCTATTTTCTCTTCCTGTGTTTTATGGTCTTCCAAGTCTTCAGAAACATCAGTGGAAAGCAGTCCAGCCTCCCAGCCATGAGCAAGGCTCGCCGCCTTCATTACGAGGTAACGTCCCTCCTTGTTGCGCAGATTCTTTATTTTTAAAATGCATTTTTCACCTTAAAGTCTATCCTGAGACCCTCTCTGTCCATATAGTCCTGAATTGGAAGATGTCATCTGTATTGGCTTTCTTGTGTTGCTCAAATCCCCGAAACGCCTTTTTGTTTGACGTGAAGTTTCTTCTTTATTTGGGTCTTTAGTCCCAATGGAGCATTTTAAACTCTCAGAAGGGGTACGTGAACTGCCTCTCCTTTCTTATGAGTAGGTGGCATCTCCCAGCTTACCGAACCGTGTTGGAGAGTAGAAGAAAATTGGCCCGACAACCATTTAAATCACTATGGGGTGTAAGCCCATCAGCTCCCCATACCGCTGTTTCTCCTGTAATATTAACAATTACGTTTAACTGGAAGTATTACTAAGACCACCTTCTTTTTCCATGGCGTGAATTCAGATTTACGGGGTTGTCTTTTCCTCACCAAGTCGCAGGAGGGAAGCTGTCCCACCAGGATCACAATGGGACGTGTCCAGCCCATTATCTCTGTTTTTAGCCCATGATTTTGTGTGTTGTCTTTAACTGCTGCAGAACACGAGGAGCTCACTTGTGTTGTGTTGTTTCCATGGGTGTGTAAATATTTATTGCTAATGTCGTTCTGTTAAATGATGGTCACTTCTAATTTAGACAAGTCCCTTATTACCCATCAGGAATGCATATTGAAAAAAAAAAAAGAAAATCGGACTTGAGAGAATGCGAACGAGGCATTTTAGCATTTTTTAATGCTATTTAGCATTTTTTCCCATAGTTCCCTTTAGCAACAGGCACAGGACTTCAGCTCGTTTTGTAGAGCTGCTGCGGCCGTGCTCTACATACAAACATCTGGCAAGCATGAATCTGGGCTGGAAGAGTTAAATTAATAGTCATTTGTTGTCGTAGTCTGGCATAGTAATTACGCACACGCTGACATTTCCACCAAAATTCCAGAAACAGGTTAAAAAAAACCCCAAAAACAACACACACACACAAAAAAAAACCCACCCCAAAACCAAAAGAATTCATAAGTGAAAATGTAAAACTAGTGAAAGCAAGTACGGTATGCAGTCCGATTCCCAACCGCGTCGTCTTGAGCCGTAGCTTGTCTCATAATCTACATTCTTCTGGAATAGCCGGCCTACTTTTGACACTGCAGTTGGGAATCGCTGGAGTTTCCAGCCAGCCAGGCGGCGGAGGTGAGGATGAGGCTGGTACCGATACCCGCGCTGTAGAAACGCCGACTCGTCTTGCTAAGCCGTGTTTGTTTTCCGAAAGCCATGAGCTACCGGGGCAGCTGGTGGATGAAACCCATGGCTTACTCCGACCTGCCTCCTCTTCCGCCTTACCTCCGGGTAAATCAGTCGCAAAAGCAAATGTAATGGAAAGCCAGAGCTGTCCAGACATGCACACCCCGCTCGGAGCGTGCGGGAGGAATGCAGACGTGTGGGGAGCGGAGAATATGGGCTGTCGTGAAGACGGCGCAGAGGAGTGGGTGGAGGTTGTTTTGCTTTGGGCTTCCGTGGGTTGGACCCTTTTTTTTTTTTCTTTGCCTTTTTTTTTTTTTTTTTTTCTTACACTTGTGTCTTCTACACGCTAAAACCAAAAATGGGTTTTGTGGATTCTGTTAATGTGACCGGTGACGTTTCTCTCTAAACAGGGGCTGATTTTTAGGTTCAAGTTCCTGATGCTCATTACCTTGGCTTGCGCAGCCATGACGGTCATCTTCTTCATCGTGAGCCAGGTGAGTGACGAAGCTCGGCTCCGTCCGAGAACATCAGCCTCCCATCCCCAAGCCGCTAAGGAGGCCGGCTCACCTGCTGTTCAGACGAGGCATGCCTGTTACAAGCGGATTTGATAAGAAGTCGCTTTTTAAGAAGTTGTTTTCATTTATTTGAAGCGCCGCCGTGAAATTGCTCGGGCTGAAGCCTTCGCAAAGGCCTTTTGGCTCCCCGGGAAGGTTTGGGGCTGTGCTGTTTGAAGTGTCAGCCAACATGGTTTTAGTCATTTCTGAGAACTCAGCGAGAGGAAAATCTTCTGTTCGCATTGAGAGAAAAAAAACAAAAAAAAACCAAAACAAAAAACCAGCCGGTGGCTTTGTATGCCCACAGAGCAATAACAGAATTCAGTCTTCCCTGGGTTGGCTTTGCCGTTTCCACCACTATCTGCTCCTATTTATTCTGAGCTCCGATGCACTCTCTGTGCAAATGAGCTGATATCGCCGCTTAAGTGTGCTTTGACGGTTTACTCCGAGTGACTTTTCAGATTGCATCTCTTGCACAGATGTCATGTCCGGTTGGTCTGGGAAGCAAAGGCAACTTGTAGCTTTCGGGAGAGCCACGGCAGGTCCTGGGTTGCAGAGTTAGGGGTGCAGGAGCAGTTTCTCCCTCACCGCACCACTTACGCTTTGGGGTGGGTGGTGGGTCCCAACGCAAAATACAGCAGCAGATGAATTTGCTCTTCAAAATCTGTTCGACTGAAGCAACGCTTTGAGAAACGCCGCTCGGCGATTTGATTCACCGTTGAGTGCTGATGACCGTAACCATCACCACGTATGGGCATAACGCAAATAATCTTGTCCGGCTCCTCTTCTCAAGCTGGTTTAGCTCTCGTCTTTCCCCCTTCTGTCTTTTTCTTTAGTGGAAAGCCAACATCTCGGGGTGAACAGTCTGCCTGCCTTCAGGGAATATTAATATTGAGGATTCAAGGAATATTAATATTGAAGCGATGCTGTTTTCACAAATCTTGACAAATCTCTGCATGTCGAGGGCTGACGCTGTCAGCCGAGGCCCCTCTCGTAAGACAGGAGCAGCAAGGCGGCGTTCGGCACAGTAGCTCTTTGCATTATTCATGCCGTTTTTCCTTCTATAAAAGGGCTATTTATAGAAGTCCGATGTTTTCCGATGTAACTAGTCGTCTCCTAGGTACTGCCCTTTATGTGGCAATCTTGGCTGAACACGTCCATTACGGCGGGCTTGTATCGCGGAATATGGGCGAGTTTGTCACATTTAAGAATGATAAATCAAAGTTAAAGAAATCCCGATGCGATCCTTTTGTAAGGACCGTTTTTTTTTTTTTCCTGCAGATAAAGCTAAAGAGGAGAATCCTCACTTGACTTCTGCACCACTGAATCTGTTCTACTCCATTCACTCGATCCCATTGAATTGACTCTGTTCTTGTTGATTTACTCCAAGTTAGTGCTTTTAGGGGGCCGCTTCTGTATTTTTACAGAATTTGGCTTTACTGAGCGGCCCGTGCGTGTCTGCTTTCTCCCGGGCAGGTGACCGAAGGCCACTGGAAGTGGGGGGACATAACGATACAAGTGAACAGCGCCTTCTTCACCGGCATCTACGGGATGTGGAACCTCTACGTCTTCGCCCTGATGTTCCTGTACGCGCCGTCGCACAAGAATTACGGTGAAGACCAATCGAACGGTAAATGCCTCTACAAGATGTGAAGGCTCTCAGGGGAAGGAAGTGATATAAAGCGGGTGATACTTTTGTGCATTGCTGTTTTTTGTGGGTTTTTTTTTGCCAAAGCGCACGTTCAGCGCCTTGAAATGTTATGCAAATGGTGGTTTGTATTTCCTAGCAGACATTTTAATTAATTATGAGGTTAGACAGGTTTGAGTTATTTGGCCAAGGCCGCCTAGAACCTTCTGGATGGTTTTTGTACTTTTTCACACGGCCCAGTTGTAATTGTGTTGCCCAAATGGAGGGAAGAAGAAAGGAGAAAATAGAAATCTGGGCAAGCGGAGAATGGCAACGCTGTGGGGTTTCGTTATCAGCAGTCTCCGGCAGCACAGAAATTGTCCTTGGCTGATACGGTTGTATTGAAATAACTGTAAATAAAAGCATTTATAGAAACATTGCATAGTCCGTAGCTCAGGTAGCTCCTGACAGCCTGGAGGGAATAAAACAGATCTTTTTGCTTTCTAATTGTCAAATATTTCCGTGTGAGAGCCGGCTAACAGGACGACGTCCTTTCTCAGGTGACCTGGGAGTCAACAGCGGGGAAGAGCTTCAGCTCACCACCACCATCACCCACGTGGATGGGCCGACGGAGGTGTATAAGCTGGCTCGCAAGGAGGCTCAGGAGTAACGCTGGGATGGCCTCAGCTGGGACCCAGACCGGGGTGGAGAGCGGGGGACAACCCAACGCCCTGCGGCAGGAGACCTCTCTGACCTAACCTGCTTCGGGAGCGCCCCGTAGCGTATTTCCACGGAGCGGTGACACCGAGCAGAACATTTCTAAACTCTTTAATATGGTGTAGTTACTTCTGGGGTGGGGGGTGGCGGGGAGGGATATGTATATTGTGTTACACTCAAGCACGTAAAAACCTGCTAGAAGAGCATTAAGGTTGCAAAGTCGCGCATTCAGACGTTAGGAAGGGGCAGAGCTGACGCCGCGGCGATTTTTATTCGGCTACCGCGTGCCTGCGCGTAAAGGTGGTGCGGGGAGCTCGGTCGGTGAGCACTCCTTCCGTACGTGGAGTTTTCTTCTTGTGTGCAGCTCTAAATGAGGTGTTGGGTGGGGTGGAGGTGGGGAACTAAAGCCTCATTGTAAAAAAAAAAAACAAAAAAACCCAACATTGAATTCCACCACCTCTTAACTGCGGCGAACTTTTGAGTCTTTAGTACAGCCCTGCAGCTCCGCAGCGAAGCTCCGTCCCTTGAATGAAACGCAGCTGGGGAAGGGAGTAGGCTGTAATACGGAAGATTTTAGTAGGAGCAGCGACGCGCTTTCTCGGTAGGTTTGGCAGCTCTTTGTTAAATACGGGGGAATGGAAAAACCCGGTGCCTTGAGCTGAGCTGCGGGAGAAAGGAGTCCTCTTGTCCCCGGGTCCCGGGGGTACCGGTCCGGCAGCCAGCTCCTGCCTCTTCTCAGCCCCTTTGGCTTCACTCCCTCTTGTTGTCCTCCTCCACCTGACCTTTTCCTTACGGCTCCTTTCCTTTTCATGCTGCTTCTGTGCCGTGGGGAGAAGAGAAAGGCCGCGGGAGGGACGGCGTGTCGCGGGTTCCTGCGCCCGCGAGCTGGGCAGAGGGTGCCAGGCAACGCCGCTCCTCCTGGCGCCGCCGGGATGGAGCACGCGGGGCAGAGCCGGATTCTTCCAGGGATTATCGGACTCAAAAAAACCCGCTTGTCATGCACTAACGTGGATATTTTGCTTTTCGGAGCAAAAGCGAACGATGAGGTCACTCACCCCCAGCGGGTTGGGCTGTCAGGCTCCTGGCGGTGTGAAGGGACTGGGAACCGATAGGGGACGGAAGAGTAAACTGGGACTGCGCTGGGCACCAGTTAAGAGAAGTGTTAATGGTGTGTGTGGGAAGAAGCACGGCCAGGAGGGTCTGTGCTGCTCAGGGCACACCCCCCATCCAGGGCACCTCGTCACCTGGCACTAATAAATGTCCATGTCAACTGCCAGTGACGTGTAACTCAACCTCCCAGTTTTGTCCCTAAAAGACAAGAATCCGCTGCTGCTCACCGTTGCTGAAGGGTCAGAGATTAGGGAGAGGCGGGGAGAAGATTCCAGAGCCACTGACAAGCAGTCATCGCAGGTACCGGGCTGTCATCGCAGGTACCGGTAGAGACACTGTCCTGGAAAAGGCGACACATTGCCCTTGTATTCTTAAAACTTCTGAAATTGCACATTAATTGTTGAAGTATTAGTGCTGGAAAATGAAAGTATAATTAGGAAACGTCAGGAGCGAGGTCACCTGCAAAACCTTAGTCCATCTGTAGCCCACGTACGCATTAGGACAGGCGATCGAAGCCCGCTGCGCGCCGGCATTACTGCCTGTGGGTTTGGGGCTCCGGGCAGGGGTTGGGGTTGTGCAGGGAGGGCTCGGCTCAGCTCCAGGCGCGGGATCACGGCGATTCCCACCCCTGGGTGCCCACGGGAGATGCTCCGGGGGGGGGCAGCCAGGTTCCGCTCTCCCCATCCCTCTCACCGCTTCAAGCACCTTAGGAAATAATACCAAATACAGCACCGCCTTCCCTTGCCTCCTGCTTTCCCTTCCCTCTGATTCTTGAGGCACGCCAATACTTCAGCTGGGGCGAGGCATACAAAGAATTCCTCCTTATTTTCCCCGTCCACCAGGGAATGGGGCCAGAAGGCCAGTGCTTGCCCCTTGGCTGCCTGCGGGGCCGGCCAGGGACCCCGTCTGTCCCCTCGCTGGGGTTTCTCACGGGGACCTCCTGGCCGTGCCAAAGGAATCGCACCGGGAGATGCTGGGCTGTTACGATCCCAGTAAGTACGGCGCTCTGTAAAGTAGCATTTTAAATACCATTTATTAGAGCTCAAGGCTATAAAGAGAGGCTGGCGTAGAGAATCCCCCATCCCTTCGGTCGCCGGGAACCCCAAGTTGTTCTCCATCGAACGGGTCTCCGGTCAGGCTGCGGCACACCGGGCAGACCCCATGTGCGGAAGGGTCGCCCTGGTTTTTATTAATTCAAACTATTATAGCATTTTCCTAGAAGAAAGCGATTCTGTTCATCATTCTGGTCGCCCCCACCGGCATCCCCAGCCCCCCCCGCCCCTGGCATCCTCTCGGCAGAGCCGCGGGCTGAGAGCCGAGGAACCCCGAACGCATCGCGCAGGATGAAGTCCCTCACGTGCTGCTATGTCTGAGCGCGCGGAATCACCGCAGCACAGCGCAAGTGCTGAACGCCACTCAAGGGAAGTACCTTTGGGTGATTTTGGATACTTGAACTGCAACACTAATAATTTTTTAGAAGTTTGGGTTGAGGTTTGGGTTGTTTTGTTTTGTTTTTTTTTTTCTTGTAAAGTGGGGTGACAACGCCCCTGTACTAAAAGGAAATGTAGTTTGAAAGAAATTAAAAAAATCACTTACTGTATGTGGAATAAGCACTGGGGCCGCACCTTCAGCACGGATGGCAAAATGTAACTTGTAAGCAATTTGCATATGGAAAACAAGCGTTAGTAGGTACAAGCGGTGTTCCTACTCGCAGCAGTGGTTCTATTACAAAGCGCATTGAATTAACCCACAGCTTCGTAACTCCGGCGTGTTCCTGGCTTGAGTGCTCGACTTTGCAATTTTAACGGCCTTTTTACGTTGGGTTCTTACGTGATATTTATGTTGTTCCAATAGATGTGTCTGTGGTTTCTTTTACAGCTTAGTATAGCATCGCATTTTGTAAAGGCTCCTTACAGACGGGGAGTCGCAGCTTTAAAACCAAATTTTGTGTCAAACACTAACGATCTGTTTACGGGGCGCGTGTATGCGTGCGTGCGTGTATGGTTTTTGTTTTTTATTTCTTAATTCCTAAGCCCTACTCATACGTCTCAGAAATAGTCCCTGGGTCTTATTAAAATATATCCTTTTTTTTGTTTAGGTTGAGTTCCAGTTTTTACAGAATGCTTTAAGCAACCTGGAAAACGTGTAGTTTTATTAATTTAAATAAAACATACCATATTGTGGATTTGCGGTGGGTGTGCTTCACTGACTGAGAAATCGTAGCTCTTCTGCTGGGATTTTATTTGCTTTCATTTGGTCTTTCACTCCAGGCAGTTGCAAGTCGCGCAAGTTGTTGCTGGGGGAAACGCTTGACTCACTTGGACAATCCTCTCCCGCGTCTCTCTCCAAATGCTTCGCGGTGCAGAAACACTGCTGCTCCGCTGCTAATGGCTTTTTTGACCTTTAAAACCTTTGCTGTAGGGCTAAGCGGTAGCAGAGCCATCTCTGCCTCGTCTCCGGAGCACAGGGCGCAGCTCCCCTCGCCCACGGGACCGGCCGGACGAAGTCTGTTCTCACGATTTATCTCCGGGCTCCGTCCCCTGGACCTGCCTGTCCCCTCTTGCCAGCCCCGGCGTCGTCACAGCTTTGCCGGGAACTTCGCACGTTGGCTGTTACCCCAACCGCGACGTCGGGATTTGGGCATCCTCCTCCATCTGCTGCCGTATTCGAAGGCGCTGCCTCCCGCTGCTCCCCGCGTCGCCTTTCTGTCTGTAATCCTGGGGGGGGGAAAAAGAGGTTTCCCGAGACTTATGCTTAAGGAGTCATGGAAAATTTGATGATGACAGATTAATTTCAATACCAACAGCTTGAAGGTCCCATTCTGACAGGGGCCACCTTGATAAAACGGCACCTGAGAGGGGAGCTGGGCTGCCGAGTCCCTGCTGCAGCCTCTGCCAGGGCGAGCGAGGGGATGCTCAAAGCGAACGGGGGACGCTCAAAGGCGAAGGAGAGGCGGTACAGCACTTTCCCGAGCTAATAAATTTCAAAAGAGCAAATTCATGGATTTTAACTAACTGTAAAACCACTGCCACCCTCCCACGTCGCTTCTCTTGCCGGGTTTCTTCAGGCTCCGTGCGGGCTGGGGCGCAGCCCTGCCCTGGCAGGTCTCTGCTGCCCTCTGCTGCCAGCAGAACGTGGCTTTGAAATACAAAAATAAATCCCTCGCTTCTGAAAATGTGGGCCATTTGCTCGCTTGTAGAAGTTCCTCTTACCCGCAAGGTGCTGCTCAGGGTCCGAGCCGTCCCAGGAGCTTCGTGGTTCTGCGCCGCCGGGCAGGGACGGGGTGAGAACTGGCGAGGAACGGGAAAAACTCCCTGAGAGTTTCTTTAAGCGGTTATGTGGTGTTGCTTTGAGCAGCGCGAGTTAGTAGAGGAAGGGAAATGGGTTATGATAGACCTTTGTGGGTGAGCTGGGGACCATGGTTCTTGAGGCCAGCAAGAGAAGAGAGCAGCGAGGAACCTAAATTCAACAGGGGCAAGTGTAGGGTACTGCACCTCGGGGGGAATAACCCCCCGCACCAGTACAGGTTGGGGGTGACCTCCTGCAGAGCAGCTCTGTGAAAGGGACCTGGGAGTCCTGGGGGACAACAGGAGGCCCGTGAGCAGCAATGTGCCCTGGTGGCCAAGAAGGCCAATGGCATCCTGGGGGCCATCAAGCAGAGTGTGGCCAGCAGGGCGAGGGAGGTCATCCTCCCCCTCTGCTCTGCCCTGGGGAGGCCACATCTGGAGCACTGTGTCCAGTTCGGGGCTCCCCGGGTCAAGAAGGACAGGGAACTGCTGGAGAGGGTCCAGCAAAGGGCTGCGGAGATGCTGAGGGGAGTGGAGCATCTCTCTGCTGAGGAGAGGCTGAGGGCCGTGGGCCTGTTCAGTCTGGAGAGGAGAAGGCTGAGGGGGGATCTCATCAACGCTTATCAGTCCTTCAAGGGAGGGGGCCGGGGGGGATGGGAACAGTCTTGTTCCAGCGGTGCCCAGTGACAGGACAAGAGGGAACGGGCACAAACTGGAGCACAGGAAGTCCCATCTCAACCCGAGGAGGGACTTCTCTCCTGTGGGGGCGGCAGAGCACTGGCACAGCTGCCCAGAGAGGGGGGGAGTCTCCCCCTCTGGAGCCATTCCAAACCCGCCTGGAGGTGTCCTGTGCCACTGCTGGAGGTGCCCCTGCTCTGGCGGGGGGTGGCACTGGGGGAGCTCCAGAGGGCCCTTCCAGCCCCGACCAGTCTGTGATACAGTCTTTGGTTGGCGCAGTTTGACTGGTTTTCTTATTAGACCCCTTTTTGCGTTTTTTTTTTTTGTTTTTTTTTTTAGGAGAAATCTGGGACCAGAGTCATCTCCTGCTCTCGAACTGGTTTGTGACTGGAGAGCAAAGCAAGGAGCTCCAGCAGGCTCCCACGCAGCCTCATCTGCTGTGCCTTTGCTCCCGGTCGTGCCGGTGCGAGGTGAGGCGTATGCGTGCAGCACTGGGCTGATCTCCTTCGAGCAGAAACCTTGGTGTGGGGTGACCGTGATGCCCGGAGCTCCCCCCGCTCCCTCCCTCCTGGGGGCCCCATGACCCCCGTGCCCGCCCCTCAGAAAGGGTACGTTAGATCTAGGAAAGGCTCAGGGAAGGGTGACAAAAGTGATGGAAGGTTCCATGGCCGTGTCTCACCGCCTGCCCGCTGGCCACAAGCCCCAGCAGCGAGGCTTGCGGGATGGCTCTGCTCCGTGTTTCCCACCTTAAAAATGGAAGAAGCAACTGGTGACTGGGTGGGTTTAAGTGTCCCAGCAGCAATCCAGGACTGTCCCCATTCTCCAGTGGTGCTGATGAGCACCAGCTGGGGAAAGGGAGGTGCTGGCATTTTCTCCTTGTCATTTTTAAGCGGTCCCCAGGCAATTAGTATGCTGTCGGATGCTGAAACACGTTTCCCTCTCCCACCTCAAGTCCTTCAGCCCAGGGCTATTGTGTGGGATTTCATTATGATGAAAATAAAGCATTGGCTGTTCTGCCGGGGAAAGGATTGCAGGAGACCGAACTGCAGGATGAGCCGAGGACTGCTGCTCACATCCGCTCCGGTTCTTGTCATAAAGAACTGTCCCTCCCGCTCTCAAAGATGAGACACGGCCAGTGCATTTTTATTGGGATAAAATAAGCAATAAGCAGCAACAGATTTATTTTTGGAAGGCTTTTGCTCTGTGGTTGGCACACAGACGTGTGTCGCGGGTCTGCTTTCCTGCTTAGCACCTGACATTGCGCTGTACAAGAGCCGACGGCTCTTTGAGCTTTTCCCGTGCCAGAGACTATTATAGGAAATCAATACGCACTTCAGGCTTTAGATCTGGAGTTTTAAAGAAACTACAAGAGCTTATCATGGCTATAATTGTTGGCACCTTCTGCCTCTCCATCTCTTGACGCGAGTAAGAGCTGTCGGGAGCTGGTGCTGCCCAGGATGAGCCTTTCCAGCTCCAGCTCTGCCTTCACCCGCGATGGCATCTGCTCCGGGGCCCTCCGTTTGCTGCCGCTCCTCGGGCAGGCGTCGCCGAGGCATTCCCATGAATTGCTCTTTCAGGTCCGGCTGGAAGGGCTTGCTTTCACTGCCATTAATTTGGATTAGCGGGCTGAGATAAGCTAATGCGATTAGTCCCCCTTCCGCGGCATCCAGCCCTCTTGCAGGAGCCTCTCCGAAGATCGCGCCGGTTGGCGACGGCTTCCCAAACTGCCTCTGCAGATTTTGGACGGGCAGGCATTTCGGCGGGTTATAACCCCCCCCCCACACTGCCGTGCCGAGCACTGGGGGACGTCAGAGCCCGCGCTCCCCACTCGCTCGTGGGCAGGCTGCGGGTCCCCTGTTTGTTTCTGACTCGGCCGAGCTGACGTGTGATGGCTCCACGCGGTGAATTCCTTGCTGAGACGGTTTAAATATTCTCCTGTCCTTTGGCTGTGTCATTATCTCAAGTCAAGGAAAGTTTATATCTGTTACAATAGCAGGCATTGGTATTTTCTTCTATTTTTTGCATCCTGGTTTCACGGTGCGTGAAGCCCTCCAGAGTTTCCAGAAGAAGGGCACTCTTCCAGGTACAGATGAGGCTCGTTCATGAGATGGATGTTATGTCTCAAAAATAGATAAGCCACTCTGGAACATTTTCTAATAAATATTTTACAGGCTGAACTGCACTCCCAAGTGTCAGCATCGCTTGGAAGAGACATCCTTTCTGATAAGGAGTGTGCACCAGTGACACACATCCTCTGGTTTTAATAATAATTTATGTAATTCCAGAGGAAAAACCTTTTTCTGCCTTCAGCTGCTGCCTCGTACCTCTCAGCAGGAATCGGTGACATTCAAAGCAATATTAAGACGATGGCTGTACTGGCCGTGAACATCACGCTCCATCTCCCACCAGAAAAGGAAAGTCTTGGTGGGCTCCAGAGGAAAAGCAGCAGAAACGGAGCACAGTGAGGACAAAGCAGGACGGGTGCCCATCCCCGAGCCCTGGGGTGCTGTGCTCATCGCTGTGCCCCGGGGTCACTTGGACATCCCCCAGCAAGACCCCGAGG
This sequence comes from Vanellus vanellus, assembly GCF_965231255.1. Taxonomy (NCBI): domain Eukaryota; kingdom Metazoa; phylum Chordata; class Aves; order Charadriiformes; family Charadriidae; genus Vanellus; species Vanellus vanellus. The sequence goes on along the minus strand of NC_138910.1, from coordinate 80,909,011 downwards.
GCCTTCGGGAGCTGTTGGTGCTGTGCCGTGCCTCAGTGGTATCCAATGCTTTAACTTCAGGAGGTCAGAACTGGAGTTTGCAGAAGTTTCTAACTCAGAATTGCCCAAAGCCCCTGTTTCCTGGCCCGGTTTCAGCCTGGCTGCTGCTCGCTGTTGCGGTGTGGGTAAGGACGGGTCCTGTGGGAATCCATACAGGAGCCGAGAGCTGTCAAACCTCAAACGAAACCCCTTTCTGGGATGCCCATCCGTGCTCAGGAGCAGGCACCCCTCGGTCATCCACCCTGCCAAGAGCAAGTATGTGTTCTCCCTCCATCCCAAAATCACTGACCTGCGTGATTTCAGCCACGGAGCTCCGGGACGAAATTAAGAGCAGACCCTGAAGACTAAAGGACCCTAAAGACCCTAAAGGAAACTAATGAGGTTTGGTGGGGTGTCCCCCGTGCTTGCTAAGCAATGGGAAAGGGGGATTTACTACCCGAAACATGGACAGAAAAGCAGTGAGGAGCACTGCCTGGGCTCAGTAACGCGGGAAAGGACGTTCTTGAGCAATCCCTGCAAGTCCCAAGGGAGTCACAGACTCACAGCATCTCCTGGATTGGCAAAGACCTGTAAGATCATCCAGTCCAATCACTACCCCACCACTAACCCATGTCCCTCAGCGCTATATCTACACCACCCTTAGATACCTCCAGGGATGGGGACTCCACCACCCCCCTGGGTAACGCGTTCCAATGCCCGATGACCCTTTCAGTAAAGAAATTCTTCCGATTATCCAATCTAAACTTCCCCTGGCGCAACTTGAAGCCATTCCCTCTTGTTCTATCCTCTGTTACTTGACGGAACAGGTCAACTCCCACCTCTGCAACGTCCCGACATAACAGAAACAATCTTTGGCAAAATCACTACAGAAAAGGGACCCGATCATCTTTACCCGTCCCTTCTGCAGGTCCCCACCGCTGTCCTGCACCGGGCTCGTGTCTTCAGACATTCCCCAGCCAGTTTTCCCGGGCGGCAGCAGGAGCAGGCGAAGCAGCAGACAGTGCCTCTCCCCCTCCTCCCTCTCTGCTCTGTCTTCCAGGTGGGGGCTGGCGCTCGCAAACAGCCGAATTCCACGTAAGAATTCCACGTGAAATTTCTCTGGTTGCTGTCAGCTCCAGCCCAGAGCAAATCCCGACCGACAGCCGGAAACTGCTACAGCACCTCGTGGCCACGTCCCTCCTCGATGGGTCTGTCCCACCCAAGACAGAGGTACCGCCCAGGACAAGTCTCTCTCCTTTCCATCCTTCCTCCAAGGAGGCTGGAGACCTTCCCTGCTCTTTTGCTTCTCCTAAGTTGACTCACAGCTTCTTTCCTACTGTACTCCCTTGGAGAAGAGTCAGGAATCCTGGTCTAGTGGGAGGTGTCCCTGCCCAGGGCAGGGGGTTGGAACTGGATGATCTTCAAGGTCCCTTCCAACCCAAACCATTCTGTGATTCTATGAATCCTTCCCCAAACACCACAGCCTGATGGCTTTTCGTATCACCTTAATTAGCGAACAAATACCGTTTGGAAAGAGCTGTCTTCTAGCTTGTGCTGGTCTGGGCTCCGTTCTGTGCCCAGCTAGGTAGCCCGGAGCTGAGCCCTGGGCAAAACACAGCCGGCTCCGCGGCCAAGAGACCTGCCGCAAGGGGCGAGATCCCAGGGTGAAGCACCCAGTGGGGTTCAGAGGGACAGCAGCTGAGGAACAATAGATCCATCCCAAACCTTGGAAGGCTTGGGAAATGTTGTCTGGAAATGGGAGATCTGCCTTTGAGCAAACGTGGCTCGCGGAGATAGCAAATAAGCTACTAACTACGAGTTAGCATTTCATTGTGGCTTATAAATACCTCATAAACACCAGAAATGACGTTTCGTGAATCAGCTCTGGAAATCCCCATTAATGAGAGGAGTCAGGCAAAGTGACTGACTTGCAGGTTCTTACGCTTGCCCACGAGCAAGTCATCCATCCCGGAGAGACTGGAACCATAAAAGCAGCCACAGGAGGGACAGGGATCGGTTTCCAGCAAAGGGAAGGTGAGAGGCCATTAAATCCTCCCCCGAGCCACTTGCAGCAGACAGACAGACAGAGGCGTGTGGGACTCGGTGCCCACTAAAAACAGCCGCTTGTGGGTTTGCCAGCGCCCAAAACCCCAGCAAAGGTGGACGAGAAAAGGAAACTCTTTCAAGTGGCCACCAGCATCGCTTGGATTGAAAAGGGCTGGTGATAACTTTGGCCATGGCTTTGCCACGTCTTCATCGGGGATGCCGCTTGCCGGCATTCCTCGTGCCACAACCCAAAGGGCTCGGGGAAGGGAAAGACTTTGCGCAGGGAAAGTCTCTACTCTTGGAGAGAAATCTTTGAATTTCCCCAAATAAATCCCTGCAGAAGATTAAACGCATGAGACACTGCCAAATGCTCGTAGTTGGGACAGGCTGGGAGAGGTGTGGGGGGGGTCAGCCTGGAGAAGAGAAGGCTCCGGGGAGACCTCAGAGCCCCTTCCAGTGCCTAAAGGGGCTCCAGGAGAGCTGGGGAGGGACTTCTTACAAGGGCATGGAGTGATAGGACGAAGGGGAATGGCTTCAAACTGGAGGAGGAGAGATTTAGATGAGATATGAGGAAGAAATTCTCTCCTACGAGGGCAGTGAGCCCCTGGTGCAGGTTGCCCCAAGAAGCTGTGGCTGCCCCATCCCTGGGGGTGTTCAAGGCCGGGTTGGACGGGGCTGGGAGCAACCTGGGCTGGGGGGAGGTGGCCCTGCCCAGGGCAGGGGGGTGGCACTGGATGATCTTCAAGGTCCCTTCCAACCTAAACCATTCTATGATCCCATGATATCTGCACAGGAGCACGCTGCTGCCAGTGCATGTGGGACCCGGGTCACGTATGCCATCCATCGCCCAGTAGGACCGTGCCTGTCCTCCACACTTCTTCTGGGCACCCTGCCACCCCAGCAACGCCCCTCTGGACACTTCACTACATGAGGCATATGGTTTTACTCATAGTCTAACACACAGAATCTGACATAGTTACCCAGCGGGCAACCCCTTGTATTTACACCTACGGAGCTGAGCACGCGTTTATTGAGATGACTAATTAACAGCAGGAGAAAATCTCCCCAATAGCATCAGCTCTCTGCATGTTTGTGATTCAGCAGCTGTGATTACAGCATTAATACTTCTCTAATGTAATGGAAGGACAGTTCATTAGAACTAATTCCCATCCCTTTGTAGTAAGCATGAAGCAATGTTGATTAGCGTACTGTTAAAGAAATCTGGTTTATTCCCCTATTTTCATTTTCTTCATTCTTGTCATTATTATTTCTTTTTTATCATTACCATTATTATTATTATTTCAGACAGGAAATTTCAAAGTAGCTCCGTGCATCTGGGCACCTTCCTGGCTTCAGAAGCTTTTTTTTTTTTAAGTTCTCTGTTATAGTTCCCCTTACTCTTTGGATAGATTTGATCCAAATTCTATCCCAGGTACCTCGCAAAAATCAGGTGTTCCGCATATATATTGTGCAGCTGAGCCCAGAATCAGCCCTAATCTTTATCAGCAGCTGATGTTGAGATCGCTTGCTTCTGCGGCTAAAACAGCTGGCCCAGGAGTTGAGCATCTGCTTTTATTTTCCCCCGGTAAATAATGCAGCGAATGATGACAGGACTTGACAGAGCCTCATGTTAAGATTGAAGCTACTTGAGAAAATCCTCTGGGCTTTTTGTGTTAGACAGAAAAAAAAAAAAATCAGAGTAGTATGAAATAGGTCCAAAGATTTTATTTTTTTTTTGGTGTGGGATGGGAGACAAGTGTTACAAGGCTGCTCAGTGAGGATAGACGTGGGTGCAAAATAGATGGAAGAATACCATCGAGTTGGTGAGGCAGCGAGTACCAGAGAAATAAGAAATTATAACCTGGAAAAAAACACAAATGGTTTTGTAAGAATAAGTTTGGGGAAGGACTGAGAAGTGCTTTCTCCACGAGTGCTCAGTTGCACTTTCGGTGCTGCTGTACCTCCCAAAGTGGGACTTGTCTACAGAGAGAAATTGCTTAAGTGCTTAACTAAGAGATAGAAACACAAATAGGAATGACGTCGCTGCAGTAGCCTTCTGCACAGCAGATGCAGGCTTGGTAACAGATGCTACTATAGATTTTTCCATGAAAGTAGATTTTTCCATGAAAGTGTCCCTGTAGAGTGGGAAAGAACTGGGGCCACCAGAAGTCAGGATGTGACCAGGCTGCGTATAACCCAGATACGGCCCCAAGCATAAATGGTTCGTGAAATGCATTAATTTTTAGTAGGCTAAAAAACATACAGTGGGACAAGAGATGCGACAGCAGGAAGATGTAGAAGCACAAGGAGCACAAAGAGGATGGGAGAAACATGCAGGGAAGCTTCTCAACGCCTTCAGGGCCCTTCCACTGTTGTTTTTTTTTTTTTTTCCTCAAAGCAAGGAGAGACTACCTGGGCAGGGATGCACTGCCTCTTCAGAAATTCGCCTGCTAATACAAGAGCTGCAGCCTCAAAGACTGACACAAGGACGTGCCTGTGCCGATGGATCCTGGACTCATCAGGTACTGCCCTGACGGTGACGAGGGACGGCACAGCCCTGCTGTGGGTGGCTAATTAGCCGCAGTACCAACGTGCCTCTGTCTTCTCCGCAGATGCTCAGTTGTTATTCCTTAGTTTCTCAGCAGCATCTGAGAGGTGGGGGGGAGAGATTGCAGCCGCTGCTGCGCCGATGGGGATGGGTGTCACGGCGTTAACCACCTCCTCATGCAAAGCCAGCTCGGTTCCTGGCGCAGATCTGCTCTTCCCGAGTCGCTGCGGAGAACAAAGACGGGCACGCGTCCAAGAAAGCGGGCACCGGTGTGGGCAAAGGCTCCCTCCGGCATCAGGAAGAATGAAAACCATTCAGAGGCCTCAAGAAAAGGGCAAACTTCTGTTGCACACACGGCCACACACACACACAACAACACTGTCTCCAGGAGAAGGGGTGGTGGGTGCCCTGCCCGGCTCCCCTCGGATGCGGGAACATTTCCCCTGCGGCACAGCCTCTTCAGCATCCCTTCAGGTGGGGACTGGGTACCAACACGAAACCTGCCCGGAGTTTCTGAACAGTGGGATCCCTTTCTGTTCTTCCCAGCGTTTGGCTGATGGGAAAGGACCCAGCCAGACCCTGGCGCCAGCTGAGCAGCTGCAGAAAAGGTTTCAAGCAGGGATCCGGACTGGTTTTCTCCCTCGAAGGTCTGTTGCTTGATTCTGTTCTGTCCCTGACTCAACAACTGCAGCTACTGCCTTAACACCCAATAATTCTCGTGCGGGGCAGTGCAAGGGCCGGTGCCGGTGGCTGTCCTACAGGAAAGGGAGATGTTAGCTCCGGGAAACGCTCCGAGAAACGCTCCAGGGCTTGTTGGCATCAAGACACAAGGTCCTGCCAGCTGCCCTCCCTCATGCCAAGGAAGAGGTTACAGAGTCTGCAACTACCCACCCAGCCAGGTCCAAGGCTTTATTTTAAGGTCAGGTCCTCAACAGGCGTAAACTGGCAGAAGTCTGTTGTCTACAGTGAACATGGGACTAAACTACCGTGGTAAAGCAGGGTAAGGTTTCTGGGGAGAGGTGAAAAGGCGGGATGTTGCCTTAAAGAGGCTTTTGCACAGCCAGTTGGCCCTGAGCAAAATTAATCTGTTCATAAACCCCAGGAAAAGCGATTTTTTGCCTGGTCTGCTCCCAGTGGCATAGCCAACACTGGGGCCAGTGGGTCAGGTGTGTTGGACACTTCCAGAAATTTTGGGGATAGGGGAAAACTAATATCAGCAATGGAAATTGTGCCTTTGTCAGCATTTTCTCCTTTTGGGGCATAGTCCCTCTGTTCCAGAATTCGACTGAGACCGCCTATAAGCAGATTGCTCTCCAGCTCCTGTACCAGTGCAAGTAGATTTATAAAGCTTTTAACTTGCCAAGCACCTGCAATTGTATTCCCGAAGTCACCCCCTGTGGTGGAGGGCTTCCCTCCCTCTCCCAGTGTGCGGTCCACAGGACGCCCTGTGGCTGTCCGCCCTCCGAAGGCAAGCGGGGCACTGGAGAGGCTGTGGGGAAGCGGGGAGCCTCAGGGGGGGACACGGCCGCTGGGGAGCAGCCAAGGGATCAAGCCTCGGACCGCGAGCGATGCTGCTTGCCTTTGGTCTGCGCAGGAATGGCACAGCTCCTTGCCTCCATCCCTGCTGCGGGAAAACAGGCTCCCACCGCTGCCAAATTGGGTTTTGTAATCATACTACAACCTGCGTCAGTATATAGGCTACGTGTGTCTTTCCTCTTCCAGTTAGTGCATTAATTTAATGCGGGATTCAAATCCCGGCTGCCTTAACCTCCTCCACTTGGCTTTCACAGCTACTTCCAGCTGCTCTGGATCCGTTAGTGCCAATGCGGCAGAGCAATGTCCCACCGGGGAGTGATCCTTCCCTTCCCCGGCTCCAAGCTTTCGAGGAAGGGCTGTGACAAATGCCCCCAAAGAGATTTAACTCTTGGGCTTACAGACCTGAGCGTGCCCCAGCCAGAAGCTTGTGTACTCATCCCAGACCGCAAGCAGCGGCATCGCCCTTCTGTGACGAGGATGTAATTATGGCTTTTGGAACCCCAGGTTATTAAGCACCGTGTGTTGGGATAAGCAATTATTTCTTTGAGAGTTTAGCCTGTGAAAGAGACAGTCACTTCTGGTCTGCACGGGGAGCACAGGAGGAGCAGGGGACCCGAGCGGGCAAGCTTGCTGTCCAAGATGTGTATGGTTGGGATGGACAGGAGGCCAGGGCAGGGCAGGTCGTCTGCAGGAGAAGCTGAGAAGAACCATGTTCCTGTATACTTTCAGAAGTATTTTATTTGCCCCATTTAGAGCTGTTATTCCCCAAACCAGGCCCTGTGACCCACAGAATCAGGGGAAACATCTACGGCACCGTCTCTAACCAGCTACATCTTCTGTGAAGGGGGAAAGATCTCTGGACCGTCCTCTCCTGAGGTTGGTGGCACAGGGACGTCCTCAGGTGAGGGTACCGGCCCCTTTGGCTGCAGAGTTTGTCCTGCTGTAGTTTAACTGTAATGACAACAATAAAAGAGTGAACCTTTGCAAAAGGGTATCTTAAACACCCCTGTCTTGGGCAGCACAAGAGTTGCAGACAAGACAGCCAGACACCCCTTGGCCAAGGGCACCCCCATTTTCAAGACTCCCCACCAGAGCTGAGCTCTGAACAGGGACATTTGTCCCACTTGCTCTCCTCCTGCTGAATGTCCTGGCAGCGGAGCACCACAAATGCCCTTTGTCACATTTTAAAATTGGCGTATTCCTCGTTTCCCAGGCCCTGGCCTTGTCCGAGCACGCTGGCCAGGGACCACCCTCTCCCCTGGGTAGCTCAGCTCACGCTGATGACTGCCTGATGGCCACCGAGGGACCCGCGGCTTTTTGCAGACTTCCAGACAGGTCCAAGCCCGAGGTCATGCTCAGAAAAAAAAAAAACATTCTAGAGGAAAAAAGAGAAGAATTCTCATCAAGGCAATGCAACACCCCCCTCCCGGTCACAGTCAGGCACAGGGATGGTTTTAATTGTTGCAGAGGGAGATGTCACTGTTCATAGAATCATAGAATCATGGAAGGGACCTTGAAGATCATCTAGTTCTAACCCCCCTGCCCCGGGCAGGGACACCTCCCCCCAGCCCAGGTTGCTCCCAGCCCCGTCCAACCCGGCCTTGAACACCTCCAGGGATGGGGCAGCCACAGCTTCTCGGGGCAACCTGCGCCAGGGGCTCACCGCCCGCACAGGAGAGAATTTCTTCCTACTATCTCATCTAAATCTCCCCTCTTTCAGTGTAAAACCGTTCCCCCTCCTCCTATAACTCCATGCCCTTGTAAAAAGTCCCCTCCCCCAGCTCTCCTGGAGCCCCTTTAGGCACTTGAAGGGGCTCTGAGGTCTCCCCACAGCCTTCTCCTCTCCAGGCTGACCCCCCCACCTCTCCCAGCCTGTCCTCCCAGCAGAGGGGCTCCAGCCCTCCCAGCATCTCCGGGGCCCCCTCTGGCCCCGCTCCAACAGCTCCGGGGCCTTCTGCTGTGGGGACCCCCCGAGCTGGAGGCAGCACTGCGGGGGGGTCTCCCCAGAGCAGAGCGCAGCAGAGGGGCCCAATCCCCCCCTGGCCCTGCTGGCCACGCTGCGGGGGATGCAGCCGGGGGGGCGGGGGGCTCTCTGGGCTGCCAGCGCACATTGCCGGCTCATGGGGAGCTCCTCATCCCCCAACACCCCCAGGTCCTTCTCCTCAGGGCTGCTCTCCAGCCATTCCCCGCCCAGCCTGGATTTGTACTGGTAGTATAAGGGAATTAGGGCTAAACAAATGACACATATCAACGTGACAAATGTTGACGCCCTGCTGTTACCAAAGCATATCCTCGAAATGGTTAATAGTGACTAATGTTGAGAGACCATGTTTATATACTCATGGATAAGGAGGATTCTATCCTTCAGTCTGGCAAGGATGATTAGTGAAAGAACTCCTGATTAAGGAAAGCAAGCATTGTTAACATTCTTGAGGAGGAACATCCTGGATCATGTGAACATATGGACCTTGGGAACGCTACTAATCAACATGTTTTGGAGAGTTTAGCCAACTTGGCAAGATAGGATTTAGAGTGTCCTAAGCTGAACTACCTTCATTGTAATACTAAAAATCAGGCCAACAGGTCAAGAAGACCCTTGCTCAGGTGAAGAGCCTTCTCCTGAGCACGTGTATTAGCTATAACTCAACTGTACAACCATATGTAAATTACTAACCAATCAATTATAAGTAAGGAGCTACTAATATGATCATGATGTTGTAAAACATATTTATAAATCGCGCGGAACATCCTGTTCGGGGTGTGCTTGGTTCATGGGAAAACCCACCGAGCGCCCAGCCTTGTGCAACTCTGAAATAAATCAGCAACATCTCATCCTGGTGTGTGAGATTGTCTATTGCGCACTGCATAAAAAATCTGATTTTTCGGACAACAATTTCTGGTGACCCATATGGGACAAGCCTTGCCCGGATCGACTTGCTGACAACCAGCGGGGAGAACAACTGCTCAGACTCCAGCGCACACCGACCTCTTGATCGGGGAGAACTCTGTGTAAGTTTTCTCCTCGTCTGGTAGTGGTAAGTGACTCAGAGGTATCAGACTAATTAGAGACATTGAGAGTAAGAAGTGGAGAAGGTTATAAAAAGGGGGTAACAAAAGGCTCATAGGTGGTGTGGTATTTTATAAGGAATTAATAATTATAAGGCTCATAGGTGTGGTATTTTATAAGGAATTAATCATACATGTTAGATGGTGACGACCAGAGTGTATGAAGAAGAGGTTAAAGGTTTTCTTTCTGGGTAATAATATGTACCTGGGTAATAATACCAGTACTTCTTCTGAGCCCTCCCCCTGCTTCCCTTTAGGATGTATTCTTAGGAATTGGAATAAGTTTGGTGGAGACCCTCTGACAAAAGGAAAATTAAGAGTATTGTACACAAATGGTGGCTGATGTATAAGTTGGAGGGTGAAGAAGAGTGGCCTGAAATGGGAACTTTGAGTTATAATACTATTTTGCAGTTAATGTTGTTCTGTAGGAGGCAAAATAAGTGGGATGAAGTTCCGTATGTGGATTTATTTTTCACTTTAAGAAATTATCACGACACCAGAAAGAAATGTTGGTTGATGGCAAATGATTCTAATGCAACGATGATGATGGATGAGAAAAAGGAAAATCCCACATGTTGTTCATCATGTAGTATTGGAAAAAGAGGTATAAAAATGGAAGAGGAGGAAGAAAATGTGCAATTTCTTGTAGCTACAGAAACTGATTCTGTTCAAGGCAGCAGAATGGGGAGAGAACGGAATCAGGATTCTTCCTGTGGGGCGGAAGGATTTAGCCCCATAGTGGGGAGGACTCGAGCTCAACAACATGCGGTTCTTCAGGCCCCTCTTAGAGAAGCTGTGGGGGCCATGGGGTTGCCTGTACATGTACAGGTTCCTTTTACTACCTCTGATCTATTAAAGTGGAAGGAGTCAGCTGGACCTTACTGGGAGGATCCTGATAAAATGTATAGAACAATTCAAATTATAATCGAGAATCATAACGCCGATTGGAAGGATATGCAGGTACTTTTAAATGCCTTTCTCCTCCCCTAGGAAGAACGGCTGGTGTTAGAAAAAGCAAATGAAAAGAACAGGCAGATTAACAGGGAAAGGCCTGAACATTTCATGCCGAATCAGGACCCTACCTGGAATCCTAATTCCAATGGTGGGAAATTAATGATTAAACAGTATCAACAGCTAATTCTCTATGACATTAAAAATGGGGTCCCGAGACCTAAGAATCTAGCTAAATTGTATCAAGTGGTTCAGGGTCCAAATGAAGATCCTTCTACATTTTACGAAAGACTTTATGAAGCTGCAAGGAAATGGACAGATTTGAATCCTGACAATGAGACAAATGAGGTGACTTTTAATACATCATTTATAAGACAGTCTGCTCCAGACATAAGGAAGATGTTGCAGAAAGTAGACGGGGTCTCGGGAATGTTGGTCTCCCAATTGATAGAAATAGGGTATAAGGCATATAATAGCAGGGAGGAGGTAGAAAGGAAGGAAAAGCAGAAAGGAAAAGCAGAAAGAAAAAGAGAAAAGTGGGAGACGACAGGCTAGCGTTTTAGCTGCTGCTTTTGTCCAAGCAAAAGCTGCATTCAGAGGAAGGGGTTTTGCGAGAGGAAGAGGTCCAGGCAGAGGAAGAGGAATGCCACCGAGGGGACGAGCGCTTCTAGGTGGAGATCAGTGTGCCCTTCGTAAAGGATATGGGCATTGGAAGAATGAATGTCCTAAAAAGATTCGAGGAAATGGACAGCCAGTTCCTGCCCCTGAGGCAGATTCATTAATGATGGGGATAGAGGATTCTGAATGATTGGACTGGGGACAGGTATGCCAAACTCCCCAGCAGAGCCCCTGGTTCCAGTAAAGCTGGGGAATGAGACAATAAGCTTTTTAGTGGGTGCAGGAGCTACATACTCTGTATTAAATAGTTGTAAAGGACCTCTAAGTAAATCTACTATGCTGGCGATGGGGGCCATGGGAAAGCGAGAGGTAAAATCATTTTTAAAACCTGTTAAATGTAGACTTGGCAAACAGACAGCAGTTTGTGAATTCTTACATGTGCCGGAACGCCCAGTGCCTCTCATGGGAGGAGACTTATTAAGTAAATGGGGAGCACAAATCAGTTTTGAACAAGGAAAAAATACAAGTACGAATTCCTGAAGCTCATGCTTGGCAGGCACAAGTTTATTTGTTACAGACCGCAGAAAATCAAATGGACCAGAAGAAAGAAGATACAGCAAAAGTACAGACGGAGATTATGTTTATAAATCTCATGGAACATCCTGTTTGGGGTGCGCTTGGTTCGTGGGAAAACCCCCCGAGCGCCCAGCCTTGTGCAACTCTGAAATAAATAATAAATGTCTCATCCTAGTGTGTGAGATTGGCTATTGTGCACCAGGTAACAAATATGATTTTTTGGACAACATTGCTCCAAGGCTGGTGCCCTCCAGCCCTGTGGCAGACAAGCCCTGTGGTGCTCCTGGGCACCTTAATTTGCCAATTAAGCCCTCCATATTAACCCGCTCACAAGCCAGGCCTTGTCCCTGGTGTGGAGGCTGGCCTGGTTCCCCTCTGGGTGCGGGTGGGTGGCTCTGGAGAAAGCAGGTTTGGGTCTGAGAGAGCCCCCTCCACCGGCCGCCATTTTGGGGCCTGAGGGAGGGCCGGGCCGCGCCTCAGCGGGCGCGCAGGGGGGGAAAGGGGCCGGGGAAGGGGCTACGCTCAGCCGCCCACCGCCATGGCGGGGCGGTGAGGCAGCAGCCGGCTGCGGGACGCCCTCTCCCGTTCGCCATGGCGGCGGCGGTGGCGACGGGGGGAGGGGGGTGGGTGGGACGGACGGGGAAGGCGGCTCCGGCGGAGCGGGGCGGGGAGGCGGGAGGGAAGCGGGCGGTGTGGGCCCCGCAGCGTGGCGGGGGTGAAGCGGGGGGGGGACGGGGACGGGGACGGACGGACGGACGGACATGGCCGCTTTCGGAGAGGGGGTGTGGAGGGACGGTGTTTGGGGAAATTCCTCACGAACGAGGAGAAATAAAACTTGTGATTGTGAAATACAACTGTGTATTTTATTGGCCGGGGCGAGGGAGCCATGTCAAAGTAACGGACCTTAGCGGCCATAGCCCGAAAGGTTTGGTGGCTTGTCCGGGGCGGGGGGGGGGGGGGGCTGCAAGAGTACTTTAGGTCGTCCCTGCCGCTTTTAATGGCAGCAGGGGAGGAAACCCGACCCGTATTTTAAGGGTTAAATTAAAATCAGCCTTAATTGTCAGCTGGGGAGCAGGGGTGTGGGGGGGAGAAGGGCAACAAGGCCTGTCATTGCGGGGGGGGGGGGGGGGGGGGGGTGGTGGTGATGGCGGGAAAGAGCATTTGTGCATGAAATTAACATGACGGAGCCCCGAAACTCAGCTCCAACAGCTTTAACCGCCAGATTCGGGTTGCTATGTTGATTATTTATTTATCTGGGGGGGGGGGGGAACCGTTGGATTTTTATGAGGCGCAGGGGCAGGCCCACCCTCCTTGGAGAGGTGTCCTGCCTGCGCTGTGCTCTGCCTGGGGAAGGGGCACAGCTCCCTGCGGTGGCTGCCCTCCATCCATCATCCATCCATCCATCCATCCATCGGAGAAGGAGGAGGAGGAGGAGGGGGCAGCAGGGAGCCCAGCCTCTCCTCCTCTCCCTTCCCTCCCCTCCCCGCTGCTGGCAGGCGGTCTCAGTCTTGTGTCGCTGGACGGTGGAGCTGATGGCTACAGGTGAATTCCTTTTCACTTATTAAGTGTGCATGGGATGCGTGCCGTGTGTGTGTGTCGTTTTTTATTTCTCCTTAACGCAAGAAAAAAGGATGGGAGGGGAGTGACTTAACTGCTTATTTCAATACCCTACTGTAAAATTACTGAGATGGTGTGAACGATTTCTTTCTCTCCCCTTGCTCCTCTCTTTCCCTTCGCCTCCTCTCCCTTTCCCTTCTCCGCAGGCCACCTCTGTATAGGGGTGTGTAAACTTGAAGAACTCGGGCTTTTTCAGTTAAAATCTTCACCGGTATCGCAGCGCAGCAAACATGCCTGAACAAAGCAATGATTACAGGGTGGTTGTGTTCGGAGCAGCAGGGGTTGGCAAAAGCTCCTTGGTGCTTCGTTTTGTCAGGGGAACTTTCAGGGAAACCTATATCCCCACAATTGAAGATACGTACCGGCAGGTAATCAGCTGTGATAAGAGCATCTGCACCCTTCAGATTACAGACACCACGGGAAGCCATCAGTTCCCTGCTATGCAGAGGCTGTCTATATCCAAAGGGCATGCTTTCATCTTGGTGTACTCTGTCACCAGCAGGCAGTCCATGGAAGATCTTCAGCCCATCTTTGAACAGATTTGTCAGATTAAAGGGGACATCCAAAAAATCCCAATAATGTTGGTGGGTAACAAAAGTGACGAGACCCAGAGGGAGCTGGATGCCAGCGAGGGGCAAGCGTTAGCCAGCAAGTGGAAGTGCTCCTTTATGGAGACATCGGCCAAAATGAACTACAACGTGCAGGAGCTCTTCCAGGAGCTCTTGAATCTGGAGAAGAGGAGAACTGTCAGTCTCCAGGTGGACGGAAAGAAATCCAAGCAGCAGAAAAAGAAAGATAAACTGCAAGGCAAGTGCTCTGTTATGTGATTGACTTTGGCTGGACTTGCACCTCTGCATGGTGTAATCGGAGCATGGACTCCCACTGAAAATGCATTTCTGCTGGAGATTTCAGACAAATCCATGTCTTACAGGGCTATTGCTTTTCTCTAAAATCTCTGCTGGATTATTTTATGTGTTGGTTTTAAAGAGGATGGCTTTCTGCATGTGTATTTTTTTTTAAATAATAAACGTTCAATGTTAGCCATTGCATGTGACTAGAAGTTTTTAATACAGGGAGTTTACAGTAGAGAAAAATGTCAGTCAGAAACAAACACCTCTATTCCTGTGAGTACGTACTAATTTTTTAAGTATTTCCAGCCTATTGGCTTGAAAGAAATCATGGTATCTATAATGTGTATATGTGTTTTCAGGAATATTGACCAGAGCAAATCTTTAACAAAGCTGGGCAGTTGCACTGCCAATGAACATGAACATGACTCCAGATCTTTACATTTATGACAGACAGGCTTCCCTACCCAAGACTCAGTTTTTCCATGGTAGAAGTTAAGTTTTCCTATGTGCAAAACAATTCCTGAGACTTCTGCAGTTCTGTGAGTGGTTACAGTTCTACCTGCATATAATCAAGCTGTTTGCTTTTTTATCCCCTTTACTCTGACTTCCCTGTTGACCGAGGCCGGGGGTTCCACGTGCTCTGGCTCCAGATCGAGGGGTGATTTCTGGCATCCTTAAGCAAGATCTGCCTCCATCATGAAGGTAATCGGGCTGTTGTAGGTACCGGTTGATGTCGTGGTTGGTTATCCTGGCACTGGTTATCCGGGTTATCCTAGCGCCTTGCCTTTCTCAACTGTCAGTCTGGTTTTGCATGTGGCTGAAACTACTTTTGCAGTCTTCTCGGTGTTCTCTTAGATATTTTTTGTTTCCCCCTCTCTTATTTCATCCAAGTTACCCAGGTTTTAGTTGGGATTTATGACAAGTCGGTTCAGGTAACACTGCTTCGGGAAGAAACATCTACACCTGGAAGCTGCAGGTTTAAAGCAAACTCCTCCGTGACAGAAACTTTTAGCAGACACTTCCCACAAATGTAAGGACTGGAGACGTGGACTTAGTCTATCTTTTGTGTCCCTCCTGCTTTTTTTTTTTTTTTTTTTGCTATTGTTAGCAAGAGGCAAGCATGATAAGTCTCATCTGCAGTGCATGGCTGAGAAAAGCAAGAAAATAAGTGCAAGTGTTTGTGATCAGCCTATGCCGTAGATCTCCTACTTTGGGTATGTATTAGTCCAAGCAGAAGACTGTTAAGGGCTTCAGTATTGCATTGTAGATTTGATTTTTACGCAGCAACTTAGTCCTGACGCAAGAGACATGGGAGAGAGGAGTTGCTGCTTTTTATAGCACTTTTCTAGTGAAGTGGTTTTATTGTTGAAGATGAACAAAAAATGGAACAGGAGATGCTGGAAAGTACATACCCTTTCTTAGTTTGAAGCATTAGTGTCTATTAATAACTGCTGGTTTTATACGTAAGATGCTACAGAAGGGCCTGTTCTCTTGGCCGTTACTTGTTCACATGTTGCCGACTAACACACAAAGCCGTGAGGTTTGTATCCATGTTAATGTCTCACCTATTTGAACAACTCTCACACTGGCTCGCTCCTGATGCTCCGTTGTCTCCTCTCTCTGTCCGTGAGCGGTTTTTCCCGTCTCCTCCAGCCGTGCCTACACAATCTCTCAGTTTGGGGTCAGTGTGTGCCGGGGGAGTTTGCCCCAGTTACAGCGGAGCCCTCACCCCATTTGATTCAGCAGAAAATCTTACTCGTTACGATTTCAGAAACCCAAACAAGTTCTGACTGAGTGTTCGGTGCTGACTGAAATGTTACGCTTACTCGCCAAAATAAAGCGTGGATTTGCCAGGTTGATACAAAGGCTCTACGCCTGATTTTTCTTATGGGAGATGGTGTCCCGCGAGCTTCCCGTGCCGGAGCGGTGGTGCTGCCGCTGCTGCTTGTAACCTTCTCTTCTGTTGCAGTCAGGGGTGAGTCAGGCTGAAGGGCGGCTGTAGAAGCAGCCCTAATGGCTTTGCTTGGAAATAACTCTGCCTTTTTCCTCTCTAACTTTGTGCATGGATTTTGATCTCCCTGTTCTTTCATTTCCGAGCAGTTATGCAATGCTTCTCTGTGGGTTGTTTTTGGCATCTGGCAATTATTATTGCAAAGACTATTTCAGTTCCATTCCAGCCTTTGAAAACCCTATAAGTCATTTTATATTTAAGCCTTTTTAAAATGTCATGAGACCTAATAATGTCTCTACAACTCCCACTGCCTTCACGGAGATGCCTGTGCAAAGGCTGGGCAGCGCGTATCTGCAATTGTTCCCACAGCCGAGATGTTCTGCAGTGTGTCATTATCACTGCGGCGCTTTCCGTGTGCGTGGTACGGAGATCGCTGGGGTCCGGCAGAGCACGAGGAACAGCTAATATGAACAGAAGAGGCTCAGTCCTGCCTGCGCCTGGCAGAATGGCTGGCACATCCCCCCACCTGCCTTTGGTGGCTATGTGAGGAGGTCCCACGGGACTGCGTGGGCGATGGAGATGCTCGGGAGGAGATGTGGGGTGCTCCCGGCGATGCAGGATGGTGGTGTGGGAGCGTCAGGACCCCACGTCCCACCCCAGAGCAGGTTGGGAACAAGTGACACCTGGTGCGGCTGTGTAAATCATCTATGTTTTGGGTGTGCTAGATCAATGGTATCGTAGATTAAAACTGTATTAATAAATAAATTGTATAACTATATTTGTTTCCATATAAACTGAACTAGCCAGATTTTTGTCTGTTTGTAATCTATCATTCTTTCAAGAAGGGAAATTTATTGTAATTGAACTGATGCCTGTCAAGATGTTGGCTATTAAAAGTTCCGTACAAATCTAAATTGCAGGGCAGTATCTTCACGATCTTCCAGGGAGCTATGTAGAGATCTCCTATAATTAGTAACAGAGTGAAAAATACCATATTGCTTGGGGATGCTCATTAATCATTACGAAACAGTGGCCACATTCCACTTGTAAATGAATTCATAAACCTCGTATTCGGATCTGCTTCCTCGTACCCCAGATCTGGTGGGTCTGTGTGTGCTGGGACAGCCGGTGGCATCGTTCCTCATGCGCTCTTGTAGCCAGTAGTCTTGGGCTAATGTCATTATTCTGGAGCGAGGGCGTAGCTGTAGAATTATGGCCCTCGGGCTAACTGCAGAATAGCTGAAGAGCCATCGTTTTTAGGGACTGATGGGTAAGGTTTTGCTAAAACCGTGCTTGAAGTAATATGTGCCTCCTGCAGATAGCGTTTGAGGAGTTGGTTGCACACAGGCTTAAGTTTTATTTCTCATGTAGGAGCATTTTGATGAATTAAAGGAGTAAGGACTTTTTTGGCAGCAACATAGAATGAGTGGAACATTAATACTGGTTTTCCTTAGGTCTGTGTTTCATAATCTCAAATATTAAAGTGTTTTGTAGTGTAAAGAGTATATGTTAGAAGTTGCTTTAGCCTTTTTTGAATACGTGCAGTTAAAAAAAGTGAACAGATCTGTGTGTTTGGTTTTTATTTTTAAAGAAGATGCTCTGGTTAAAGACATTTGGGTGAAATCATTTGTCTGGAGTAAACAAGCAGTCCTGATGTCAGGTGCAGCTCCTGTATTGCATTACAGGCGTTGTCCATAGCTGCTGTTTGCCGACAGCGTGCTTTTTCATGAGGCAGTGCCAACATGTTTTTTATGGTGCTATTTATGCATCCTGTAAACTGTTCAGCTCAGACACATGCCTTGACATGCTGTTTGTATCTGGCAAGCAGGATGGTAACTCACTATTTCTCAAGTTGGTTGTTTTTCTCTCTTTTTTTTTTTTTTTTTTAATTTTTTTTTCCCCCTGATTCAATCAAACTTCATTCAAACTCGCTGTTTTTCTGAAACGTTCTTCAGGAGTTCAGATGTGGTGAGACAAGGTCACGGAAGACACCGATACAACTTGTTGCGTTGCTATTAATGCCTCCGTTAACGTCTTTCCAGGATCACGAGGGGAACGCGATTGACTGTAAAAATTCTCTGTGCAACATCCTGAATGAATCACGAGACCTGCCGGGAGCGTGGGTGGCTGGATGAAGCTGAGACGTTTCAGGCAAAGTCGATTACTGTGTTTACTCGCGACCCTCTGTCTCGGGACTTACCGAGGACTGGCAATTCCTAGCTTTGACCAGCTAGGTATGCGTTTCCAGCACTAATTTAACCCTGTCTTTCAGTTTCTCCACCATCAGCCGCTTTAAATTGGAAGCAACGTGGAATGAGTGCAGCATTAATACAGGTTTTCCTTAGGTCTATGTTGCAGAATCTCAAGCTTCCTTTAAAGCTTGGCTCAAATTTTGTCCTGAAAAATCAATTCCTTGCTTTCTGTTTACAGTAGGGCTCTCAAATAGTTTTCAGAAACAGCATTGCGGTTCGTTCCTGAGGGCTCGTTAAGCAATTTTCAGGCTAGAAGGTGTCAAATGAGAAGAGGTTTAATGGACAAAGATAATAGCTCTGCAGGCCTTCTGTTTCTTTGCTGGAGGAAAAATTATTATGGCACCTTTCATTTTTAAAGCTGTTCCAAGGTTTCCTCTCTGCAAGCCAGAAATTCAAACATTTCTCAATTAGTAATACTTATTATTTCCACGCAACACTTGTCGACTGGCTTGAGGCGGCTTCCTTCCTCAATCTGGCCACCAAAATTCGTGTCAAGAGAAAATACCAGGCAGGAGAGTCACGCACAGCTCTTCTGCGACTTGCAAGAGAAAAATGTGAGCAGTAGCTGGAGTGTCCACCCACACATGTATTTTAAAAACAAGCAGCCAGAATATTGCTATATTCTAATTCCCCCTTCTGGAGCGAAGCGGGCACATGATTAATGTAACAAACAGCTCGGAATAATAAGCAATATTGCTTTATATGCATGGTCCGTAGCCACAAGGTACTCGGTGCACTCTAGAAGAGTAAAAGCGCATCTTAATCATCGTCTGCCATCTTCTGCAGCTTCAGTGGTGTAAATTAAGTATGTCAAAAGCATCTAAGAGCTAATAAAAATGCTAAAGACCGCTTAAAACTAATTATAGAAGAGCAGCCTTCTAGTTAATGGATATTGCTGCGTGCCAGGCTAGCACTGCTACACCTGCTTGTTTCCTTTTGCCCCACTTTTGAACCTACGTCTGATAGTGCAGGAGACCAGGAGGAGCGGCGAAAGGAGGGCAGGACTCAAGTGCCAGCACTGCCTTGGCAGGGTGGCCATGTCTGATGTTACAGAATCAGAGAATGGTTTGGGTTGGGAGGGACCTTGAAGATCATCCAGTGCCACCCCCCTGCCCTGGGCAGGGCCACCTCCCCCCAGCCCAGGTTGCTCCCAGCCCCGTCCAACCCGGCCTTGAACACCTCCAGGGATGGGGCAGCCACAGCTCCTCGGGGCACCCTGCGCCAGGGGCTCACCGCCCTCATAGGAGACAATTTCTTCCTCATATCTCATCTAAATCTCCCCTCTTCCAGTTTGAAGCCATTCCCCTTCGTCCTATCACTCCATGCCCTTGTAAGAAATCCCTCCCCAGCTCTCCTGGAGCCCCTTTAGGCACTGGAAGGGGCTCTGAGGTCTCCCCAGAGCCTTCTCTTCTCCAGGCTGACCCCTCCCCCCTCTCCCAGCCTGTCCTCCCAGCAGAGGGGCTCCAGCCCTCCCAGCATCTCCGGGGCCTCCTCTGGCCCCGCTCCAACAGCTCCGGGGCCTTCTGCTGTGGGGACCCCCCAAGCTGGAGGCAGCACTGCGGGGGGGTCTCCCCAGAGCACAGCGCAGCAGAGGGGCCCGATCCCCCCCTGGCCCTGCTGGCCACGCTGTGGGGGATGCAGCCCGGGGGGCGGGGGGCTGTCTGGGCTGCCGGCGCACATCGCCGGCTCATGGGGAGCTCCTCATCCCCCAACTCCCCCAAGTCCTTCTCCTCAGGGCTGCACTCCATCCATTCCCCACCCAGCCTGGATTTGTGCTTGGGATTGCCCTGGACCACGTGCAGGACCCTGCACTTGGCCTGGTTGAACTTCATGAGGAGGAGGGCCGAGGGAATATAGCGCGGCACAGCCTTCATAGTTTGCCGGTGTAGCACTTGCACCATCTTTAACACACAGAATTAAGTCAGCCTGCTCGTTTAGGCTGCTCCTCTGGAGCGAACGGCCAGGCAGTCTGCAGCTTTTCCGTCTGGGCTTCTTCAGTGGCAGCAAGAGTCGTCTTGTTTCCCCTCTGCTTTTCGGGAAGGGCACTTGTGAGGTGACAGCTGTCCATACCCTGAGGTGAGACTAAATTAAATCAGGGCCACATCATATCAAAACATCCATGGCTGAGCAACCCGAGCATGCAGCGGTGCGCCGGGTCACCCGGGAGGGACGTGGGTGTTGGGTTTGCCATTTGTCACCCAGAAATACGCAGAATCCAGCAAACGTCAACGTCGTCTGCTTCTGGGTGAGCTTCACCCAGCCCGTGGCTCCTGGGGCTGAGTCTGGTGGTACCCCCCGCAGCCCTTCGACGTGAGAGCTGTGGTCAGGATCCGCAGCGGTGGGAGACAGCACCGTGGCACGCTTGCACCCTTGGCACCAAGAGGCAGCACAGCCGGATGGGGAGAGCTGGCCGGCAGAAATCAAAATCTTTTTCTCCCAGTGGGGAAGAGGAAAAAGTTGCTCCTTTTTGCCCAGAAAGACACTGTGGGCAAGGTTGTCACGTGTATCTTGATGAAGACTCCCTTTTTTAAAACGCATCCTGGTTTTCCACCCAGGTAAAGGTAAGAGGAAATCATTCATATCTGACAGATTTATTCTGCCTAATTCTACTGGGTTTTTTTGTTTGTTTTTTTTTTCAAGGATCAGTATCTGGAAAGCTCAGGCACGTGCCCATGTGTGAACACAAGGTTTCTGTTGCCCACAAAGAAAGGGTGGTTGAACGTGCTGCCGCCGGCATCCCGGCTGTTCCCGCAGCAGAATCGCCTGCCCCTCTCCCGGAACGGAGAGGGCGGCGCTGGGGTGTCGTGTGGGCAGGCAGGTGAGCGCGGGCCATCCCTTTCCAAACTCCTTTCCACCCCGGCGCGTCCCTGCTCCCACCCTGCCGTAGGGCGAGTGTCTGACCGGGCTGGGAAGCGGCAGAGCACCGCGCCAGCTCTCCGGCACGGGGAGCAGCGGGGAGCTTTCTTTTTATATCTCGGTGATGCATTTGTGCCTTTCAGACTAAAAATATCTGAGGATGGAGATATGAAGGCTCTTCTCGCCTACCTTCTGTTTTTTTCCTTTGTTCCTACACGGTTTTCTCCAACCCCTGCATCCCATTATCCGCCTCAGGCTGCCCGTGGGCTCCCAGCGGGCGAGGGATGAGCAGCTCACACCCAGGCAGTGAAAATCCCTCTTGGAGGGAAAAATCCATCCATCCGGTGGAATCCCTGGATCAAGACTGAGGTCTCTTCTGAGAAGGGAGCGATGAAGAGCCGCCTTCAGCCGGCGTTGGCTGCCCACCTCCTGCTGCCGTGGTGCAGACGGCTCTCGGCTGCATCTCTGCCATCGCTGCTGCCACCGGCGTGGAGCGTCCCAGGTGGGCAAGGGATGGAGCAGACCCTGGCCAGGAGATAAAACCTACCTCCGCACAACGCTCAGCCCTATATAGGGCCATATCGGCTGGTTGAAATGAGTACGGAGGTGAGGGGGTAACAGAATATCCTCCCTCTGCCTCCCCGGAGCGGCACACCAGAGCCGCAAGATGTGGGTCTGTCCCTGAGCAGTCCCGACGTGTCATTTCTACAAAGTAAAGCCCACGAAAAGAAAAGGGGAGAAAATGAATACATAAGGGGATGTTTGCGCTCAGATTGTTTCAGCTATTTCTGCTGTCAGATGCCGTACCAGCTGGGCAAGCTGCAACAGGGGAGATTGGCTGATGTCTTGATGATCTGGAAAGATTAGCCAGAGCGTGGCTCAAAAATGGAAAATATTTCTATTGACTGTAAGAAATTACCCTCTTTCCACAGGCATAATTCCAGGCATTGATTCGTTAGGTTCTTTTTTAGGTGGAAAAAATAGTCTTGACGCACAAGGAAGAGGATGCTGAAGTGTGGCTGGTGTTTGTCCGTTATGTGAGTCATGCGTAGCAGAAGGATATTTGGTGTTTAATATTTTTTTTTGTTGCATTCATTACTGCTCAAAACAGCCTTAGTGCGGTTCTCCCAGCAGGAGCCGGGGCAGGGCTGGGGTCCCGGCTGGATTCAGCCCCCCCAGGACATGGAGAGGCTGAGAAGCAGCCGGCCCAGAGCCATCTCCGTGGTGATGAGATACACCCTCACAGCGAAGCAGGTTGCGCGGTTGGAAATAATATTCAGCTATTTTATCAAATCGTGAATGTCTGGGGAAATTTAACAGGTCTGCGTTTTCTTTACGTGCGGTGTTGCAGTCGGATGATGTCGGTCGTTACGGAGCGTGGGAAGGTCACAGCCCTATTGGGCAATTTTTGGCCGTTGCGTGTTTTCAGGCTGCGGTACGGTGCCCGTTGCTCTTGTAAATCTTGCTCTTTTACATCTTGCGCGACGTAAAACGGTGTGGTTTTCTTACGGGACAGGGTCATTTGTCACACACGCTCCTTTCGGACAGCCTTTTCCAGGGAAAGCTGGGTCCGCCCACCCAGTGATGCAGATTTAAGTGAGATACTCCTTCATTTGTGAAATACGTAGATGATAAATAGCGAGGACAAATACACCTCGGGAGGGTTCGGACCGTATCACCGGGGGCTGACTCCTCGGGACACGGGTGGGTGAGCAGAGGTAGCAAAGCCAGGGGACCCAGGGCTCTGTTTTTTTTCTCCGATGATGCTGTAGCTGGCTGGTGCATCTTGCCTCTTTGTCCATTTTCTGCTGGCGGAAGGGTCTGAGGGACCTTTCTGACCCTCTTCCCCGAGCACCGCAGGCGCCGGTGCCCCCTTCCTCTGGCTGGCCCTGGAGATGTCCCCACAGGCTGAACCCCCTGCCCGTTTCTGCGCTGGAGCTGGCTGGGAGAGGCAAGCTGCAATATTTCTCTCTTGGGCTTTCTCCTTTAGCACAGACTATTCAACAAAACAACCAAGATACTGAAGTTTTGGGGGCTCATTAATTCAGGCTTTGCTCTGGGAACGCAAGAAAGCGCAGTGCTGGGGCGACTGGGATGGAGATGGCTGCCGGCAGCATGGGGACCATTGCGGGAGGGAACGCGGGCTGTTAGCAGGGACCATTACGGGAGGGACGGTGATGGGGGAGCAGGGACGGTGATGGGGGAGCAGGGACGGTGATGGAGGAGCATGGACGGTGATGGGGGATCAGGGACGGTGATGGAGGAGCAGGGACGGTGATGGGGGATCAGGGACGGTGATGGAGGAGCAGGGACGGTGATGGGGGAGCAGGGACGGTGATGGGGGAGCAGGGACGGTGATGGGGGATCAGGGACGGTGATGGAGGAGCAGGGACGGTGATGGGGGATCAGGGACGGTGATGGAGGAGCAGGGACGGTGATGGGGGAGCAGGGACGGTGATGGGGGAGCAGGGACGGTGATGGAGGAGCAGGGACGGTGATGGAGGAGCAGGGACGGTGATGGGGGAGCAGGGACGGTGATGGAGGAGCAGGGACGGTGATGGGGGAGCAGGGACGGTGATGGAGGAGCAGGGACGGTGATGGAGGAGCAGGGATGGTGATGGGGGAGCAGGGACGGTGATGGAGGAGCAGGGACGGTGATGGAGGAGCAGGGACGGTGATGGGGGAGCAGGGACGGTGATGGAGCAGGGACGGTGATGGGGGAGCAGGGACGGTGATGGAGGAGCAGGGACGGTGATGGAGGAGCAGGGATGGTGATGGGGGAGCAGGGACGGTGATGGGGGAGCAGGGACGGTGATGGAGGAGCAGGGACGGTGATGGGGGAGCAGGGATGGTGATGGGGGAGCAGGGATGGTGATGGAGGAGCAGGGACGGTGATGGAGCAGGGATGGTGATGGGGGAGCAGGGACGGTGATGGAGGAGCAGGGATGGTGATGGGGGAGCAGGGATGGTGATGGGGGAGCAGGGACGGTGATGGAGGAGCAGGGATGGTGATGGGGGAGCAGGGACGGTGATGGAGGAGCAGGGACGGTGATGGGGGAGCAGGGACGGTGATGGAGGAGCAGGGACGGTGATGGGGGAGCAGGGATGGTGATGGGGGAGCAGGGACGGTGATGGGGGAGCAGGGACCGCTCTCGTCCGCGGACCGCGGTCACCGGCGCAGACTCTGACCCCTGCGCGGAGGAGCGATGAGGGATGTCTGCCCTGTAAATGGCACGGCGCTGTCTTCTCTACCTCCGGTTCTCCTTCCCCGCATGGCTACGTGGAATTTGATTACTCTCCTGCTCTAGAGAAAACCTTTCTTGTCCGCTGGCTCTGCACATCTGTCTGCCTTATTTATAAAGTACCTTTCTGCAACGATGGCTCTGGACTCGGTGCCCTGGGAGCTAAACCCACAGGACAACCGGGGCCACCCTCCTTCCGAGAGACGGCACAACCCCACGCCAGCGCCTAACCAGGAGCAAGCTGGAGCCTGCTCTTACCTATTTCAGGATCATTTTTCTAGTTAGTTAAGTACAAGCTCAGCAGAGCCACCGAGTCAAAATTCCTATTCTGCGCACATCCAGGAGAAAAAAAAAATCAGTTTTTTTGAGAGGGGACATAATGCAATTTTGAGGATTTCCTAGGGAGGGGGGGAAAAAGAAAAAGCTGAGAACAGAGGTTTTCTGTGCTGCCTGATCTTGTCTGGCTCCATCCTCCCTGCCAGGAGAAGGGCAATGGTTGGGTCTGGCCAGTTTGGGCCCCCACGCTGGCTTCTTGGGGCATCTTGCAACAGAAACGGGCAATTTATGGAGGGTATTGGTGGTACTGCTCGTACCTTCCTTTGAGGTGCAGGTTCAGGAAAGCATCTTTGTTCGCGGTAGTGTCAGAGGGAGGTATCTGACTGATATTTTTCTGACAAAATAAGGTTCTGTTACAACATGACGAATGCTTAAAGTCAAAATGCATCATAAAAAGTGTCGGTTTTAGAAGAAACTCCCACTGAATGCAGCTTTGGACACGGGCGCTGGGTGGGTGCTTGTGCCGGGTGCAGCCTTGAACTGAGGGTTGGCTTTTGGTCAAATCAACGGAATTAAAAAAAAAAAAATAAAAATCACTTTATTTTTCTTTTTTGCATCCCTCCCCCTGGGAATGACGCACTTGACCTTCGGGCAGCGCTGGCCCAGGGCCGCGAACGTGAGGCTAACGCTGATTTTTCCACGATGCTCTTCGTGGGGCTGCAGCTCCCCCCCTCCTTGGACTGCAGCCGTGAGTGCCCGCGCCGCCTCCGAGCCCCCCAGAAGCTCTCAGCCGCTTCCAACCACGCGCTGCTTTTCCTTGCAAGGTCTGCTGCCTCTGCGCCGCGTGAAACGCTGCCTCTCGCTCCCT
Organism: Vanellus vanellus; assembly: GCF_965231255.1. Lineage (NCBI taxonomy): Eukaryota > Metazoa > Chordata > Aves > Charadriiformes > Charadriidae > Vanellus > Vanellus vanellus. Next base: position 80,883,739 of record NC_138910.1, on the reverse strand, counting down.
GCCGGGGAAGAGGTGACACCTTCACCTCTGGAACTGGGTTATTCGGGAGCTGCGCGCTCATCGCCCTCTGCCACGCTCCCGCCAACGGCAGCTCCACTAATTGCCTTTACGCTGAGATTTATGCAACCGCCGCTCTTTTCTCTTGTTCGGCTGGTTGTGCACTGTATGTTCTGTGTACGACCATTTTTTCCACGTAAGTGGCCCCAGGCGCTGGGAGCATCCTCTGCGGTCGCTGCTGCTCCGCATCCCTCCGCACCGGGCTCCGGCGGGCGGACGCTGGCTGCCGGCAGGTTGCTCGGAGCCTCCCCCGGGACACGAGGAACCGCTTGTGGGCAAAAAAGGTGGGTGTCTTGAGAGATAGGCGGTCCTGGGGAACGGGCAGGAGGCCGGGGCTGCCTGGCTGGGGATGCGCTAGAGCTGCAGCATCTTCTCAGCATCCCTGGAACGGGCTACAGCGCGGCTGCGTCCGGCGCGCAGAAGGAATCTGGCTTCGCTTGAGCGCGGCCAAAGTGCACACTGAGACCAGATCTGCCGTCTCGCAGGTTTATGTTGTTGCAGGGTGTCCTTTGGCTGAACCCTAAACCTTGTTACACACGGAATAACGAGCGGTCAGCAAAGATAAATGATGGTGGTGGACAGGATTACGCCCTGGGTACCGCGCTGAGTCCCACAGGCGCGGGCTGCTGCTAACGCCTCACACCCGAAACAACGTTCCCGCGCTTTGCTATGGGTTAAGGGCGGCAAAAGAAAAGAATCAAATAAAAAAACAATAAAATTGTTTGCAATAGTCTAGGTCGAAATACAGGAGTAAGATGTGTGAAAAGCAAGCTGCAAAAAACCCCGTTGCTTTGCTTTGTGCCACCGTCCCGGTGCGTGGCTGTGGTGGCAGGGCAGGGAGGAGCGAGGCTGCGACGGCGCGATGGGCTGGGGCTGCAGCGGGGAAGGTTGTCGCGGTGTTCCCTGGACCACTTCGGGTCACTCATCCATGTCGTGTCCTCGGGAAAGTCATCGCATCTTCCCGCGGCTCCCCCGGTCCTTCTGTGCGGATAAAAGGTGGGAAGCAGGTAAGCTCCTGAAGCAATAGCGTGGGTGCTCTGATCTAGGCTTAATACATTCTTCTAAAACACGCTAATAATAATAAACATTTTTTATATATATGTGTGTTTGGAGGAGAAAAGAAAAATTGTGCTTGTATCACTGCAGATCTGAAGAATTCAGTCCTGACTTCAGAAAAAGGCGAAACAGCCGTTGTTTTTAATATCCGGGACGGGAAACAAGGCAGGCAAAACCAAGAGATCTCCTCGTGCCGAGTCTTTATCCCGCCCCGCGTGAAAAGGAAAATAAAAGTTTGATAGAGAAAATACAAAGTTCAGGCTCGCTTTAAGTTCTGCGGCCCCGTTGCTGGGAGCCGGAGCGGCGAGGCTGGTCCCGTGCGTGGTCACCCTGCGCACCTCGCTCCTTTCCCCGGCAGCGGCTCAGCGTGCAGGAAGGATGCTGCGGAGGCACCTGCCCGGCAGCAGAAATGCAGCTCCCGTGTCCCCTCGTGTCACCACAGCTCCACGAGGAGCAGCGTGGCCGGGGCCCCCACCAGCGCCACCGGCGTTCCCCCCACCTACGGTAGAGTATTGGTTTGGCAGTTGCAAAAATGGTTGCGAATGGCATAGAAAAATGAGCTTTTTAAAAGGAAGTGGAGAAAAAGAAACGAAGCTCGTTAGTCATGGAAAGAAGGGTGGGAAGAACAAGTCCTATCGTGGCCGGGAGGGGAGGGGAGGATGGCACAAGGGACAGCCACCGCCGGGTGATGCTGCTGTGGGGCGGGTGGGCGAGGGATGGGGAGAAGGAGGGGGAGAGGGAGAGGGACGGGGGGAAGGAGGGGGCAAGGGATGGGGAGAGGAATGAGGAGAAGGAGGGGGTTGAGAAATGGGGAGAAGGAGGGGGTTGAGGGATGGGGAGAAGGAGTGGGAGAGGGAGAGGGATGGGGAAGGAGGGAGAGAGGGATGGGGAGAAGGAGGGGGAGAGGGAGAAGGATGGGGGAAGGAGGGGGCGAGGGATGGGGAGAAGGAGGGGGAGAGGGATGGGGAGAAGGAGTGGGAGAGGGAGAGGGACGGAGGGAAGGAGGGGGCGAGGGATGGGGAGAGGAATGGGGAGAAGGAGGGGGTTGAGGGATGGGGAGAAGGAGTGGGAGAGGGAGAGGGATGGGGGAAGGAGGGGTTGAGGGATGGGGAGAAGGAGGGGGAGAGGGATGGGGAGAAGGAGGGGGTTGAGGGATGGGGAGAAGGAGTGGGAGAGGGAGAGGGATGGGGGAAGGAGGGGTTGAGGGATGGGGAGAAGGAGGGGGAGAGGGATGGGGAGAAGGAGGGGGTTGAGGGATGGGGAGAAGGAGTGGGAGAGGGAGAGGGATGGGGGAAGGAGGGGTTGAGGGATGGGGAGAAGGAGGGGGAGAGGGATGGGGAGAAGGAGGGGGTTGAGGGATGGGGAGAAGGAGGGGGATGGGGCGAGGAATGGGGAGAAGGAGGGGGTGATGGACAGGGCAATGGATGGAGAGAGGGACAGGGTGATGGATGGGGCGAGTGGACAGGGTGAGGGAGGGGGTGATGGATGGGGAGAGGGAGAGGGAGAAGGAGGGGGTGAGGGATGGGGAGAGGGACAAAGGAGCCTTTTTGGGACGAGCCATGGGACGTCCGTGGGCAGCGGGTGCTGGCGGGGAGCCTGCCCCCGCCCCGGTTGGCAGCCCCACAGCGGGGGCTGAGCGCCGTGGGGTGCAGTGCTGGAGGATGGGGCAGACCCCGCGCTGCCGAAACCGTCCTGTGCCAGCAAACACTCCACCCCAGTCCTCCCAGTCCTCCCAGCGTGAGCTCTACTTGCCCAGGCCCTGCCCCGGGGCGTTTATGAGCATCCCCTGTGCTGCAGCCACCCGCATCCCTGCCCAGCCCCGGCTCCCAGTGCACCCAGTGCAGGTGACAGCGGGCCCAGTCTGTGCTCCACTGTGCTTACTGCACACACCAGTGTGCCCAGTACGTACTCCAGTGTGCCCAGTGCATGCCCCAGTGCACCCAGTGTGCCATCCCAGTGTGCCCAGTGCATGCCCCAGTGCACTCAGTGTGCCCATTGCCTGCTTCAGTGTGCCCAGTGTGCCCAGTGCATGCTCCAGTGCACCCAGTGTGCCCTCCCAGTGCACCCAGTGCATGCTTCAGTGCACCCAGTGTATGCTCCAGTTGACCTAGTGTGCCATCCCAGTGTGCCCAGTGCATGCTCCAGTTGACCTAGTGTGCCCTCCCAGTGTGCCCACTGCATGCCCCAGTGCACCCAGTGTGCCCTCCCAGTGTGCCCAGTGCATGCCCCCGCACACCCAGCATACGCTCCTGTGCATATGTGCTCGCATACCCCCCGCTGGCCCGTGGCCCTGGAGGGCTGCCTGCAAGCCCTGCGTGGCAAGCCGGCTGGGGGAGCCGGTAGCCCCCGGCAGAAGCTCTGGCCGGGCTCAGGCGGTGGCCCCACACTGTCGCGGCAGGTCGGGGGCCGCTCGCCCGGGAAAGCTGCACCGCAAGGCAACAGGTAGGCGATTAACGCTGGCTAATTAAGCTCACGATTAGAACTGAATTAATGGGGAGCTGCTGCTTTAGCCCACGAGAGGGCAATGCTTCCCGGGGCCCGGCCGGCTGGCGGCGCAGCTTGGGGAAAAATGCCGTTCTTTGGTTTTTAATCAGGATTCACACGAGGAATTTGTTCTCTTTTGGCGGTTTCCCTAAGGGGGTTGTTTTGGGGGTTGGTTTTGGTTTTGTGCATGCCAATGTCCTCCTGTGCGCCCAACCCTCACTTTCCAGCACTGCCGTGTTCCGGATGTCGCGCGGGAGATGCGCAGTGCCGAGGAGCCGAGCAGGATGGCGATGCCGTCGCCTCCCCGGTGAACCCTGGCACCCTCCGTCCATCCCCCAACACCCCCAGGGCCTTCTCCTCAGGGCTGCTCTCCATCCATTCCCCGCCCAGCCTGGATTTGGGCTTGGGACTGCCCTGACCCGTGTGCGGGACCCTGCACTTGGCCTGGATGAACTTCATGAGGTTCGCACAGCCCCACCTCTCCAGCCTGTCCTGGTCCCTCTCCATGACATCCCATCCCTCCCTTTCTCCCGTCTCCTTTTTCCCCGTCTCGGTGCCCGGTCCCTCGCAGCGAAGGCGAGCGGGTGAGATGCGGCAGCAGAATTCGGGCGCTGGGTGCGGGGCTGCCTTCCCATCCCTCCCTCCGCAGGGGGAAACCCGGCGTCTAAACCCAGCATCGCTCCGGCAGCCACGGAGATTCGGGAGAAACACCCAACTCCGAACGTCCACATCTTCTCCGGGAGTTTAACAGCAAAAAACAAGATCGAGACCAAACTTAATCTGACCTAATGAGCGCTCCCAGGCAGCAACCTGTATTTAAGCGTTAATCAACGCCCTCCGCCTCTGAAGACAAACGTATTCCCGAGCAATCCGCAGCATCAAAGCACTCGGCCCCGCAAGCGGAGGCGCGTCGGACCCGTTCGGGCAGCAGACAAGTCTTTGCAGATGCCAGACCTGCTCCTTCCCCGGGGGCCGGCGCTGCCTTTGCTCCTGCAAACCCCGTGGGACGCCCAGCTCGTCCCCCAGGCGCGGGGATACGGGGATGCTCCGGCCGGTCCAGCGTCCGGGATGCTCAGATCTGCTCCATTCCCAGCGCAATCCCTGCGGAAACAGCCTCGGCGGGGCTGAATCCGGCCGCGGGAGCAGGCGAGAGGGGATTTGGTTGCCAGACTGCTCTTGCGCAATCTCCAGTTGATCCAGAAGAGGCGCTTGGCACATCAGTCGCCGGCACGTCTCCGTGGGGGTTTGGTGGGTGATGGGGTTCGGGAACGGGCACTGCGTCCCCCCCGTGTCCTGCTCCCCGGGGGCTGCGCAGGCTCGGGCAGGCAGATGAGAAATTCAAGTTAAAAAAAAATGAAAATGTCACTAATATCCTTCTTAGAAGCCTTCGTGCTTAGTGTTCACCAGTGTAACCAGTCCTCCAGCTTCACCAGGGGCGATGCCACAGCTCTCCAATTCGGGAGGCACCCAACCCCTCCTCCGCCGCCGGATTCCCAGCTCTATAAATTCCCTGATGCAATGCAGCGGTGGCTTATGTCACCGTGACGTCGCACCAGCAAAAAGAAAAAAAGCCATTATACCTTAAAAAAAAAAAAAACAAAAAACTTCTCTGATGTGCAAGCAGATATCTGATGAGCTGCGTTAGGGACCGCGATATATTAACTGTATATTAAGGTTGGCACAAGCCACGCCCACTTCTACCAGGCCCCGCCCACCCCCGCCCGGCCCCGCCCCGCCCCTCCGGGGCGGGGCGGGGCCGGGCGGGGGTGGGCGGGGCGAATGCCGGCGGTAGGCGGGGCCAGCGCGGGCGGTAGGCGGGGCCAAGCCGCCCCCTCCGGTCGCCCGTGGAGACGGGCTGCGGGCGGAGGACGGGAGCGGCGGGCGGTGAGTGCGGGGCCGGAGCGGGCCTGGCCGGGGAAGGGACACCGGGCCGGGGGTCTCCGGTGGCCGGAGTGGGCTTCACGGAGTCGGAGGGACAGCGGGAGGAGGCAGCCCGGCCCTCTTGGCGGCTGGGCCCCCCCTCAGGGTGGGCCTGGGCCCGGCGGGGCGGACGGGGCCCGACGGGGCGGGCTGGGCCCGCGCGTTCCCCGGGCAGTTTTTAGGTTGTTTTAGGTTTTTTTTGTGGGGTTTGTTTTATTTGTTTTTTGTTTTTTTTTTTCTTCCTCTTTCAGCTCTCTCGAGCAGCAGTCCCGGCGAGAGTCGGCGCGCAGCTTCAACAAGTTGCGTGCGGCTCCAGAAAGGCACGAGATCTCCTCAATTATGTAAAAATAATTAATAATAAGAAGAATAAAATAGGCCTTTCTCTTGGAGACAGGGTCGGTGCGGCGGCAGCCGTCCGTCCAGCCCTTCTCTGTGGCGACGACGGCTGTGCAGGGCTGGGAGCGCGCGCTGCCACGGGGCAGCCCTCAGATAAATCCTTTAAAAGTTTTTAAAAATCATTTAAACTTTTCGAGCGCGTTTCGGTGTTGCCGGCCGTCAGGCGCTGGGCTCTCCTCGGCCCTGCTGGGGTCGCGGCGCTGAGCTCGGCGGAGGAAGTTTCCCATGTGCGAGGAGCTGTGGGATTAGTGTGGGAAGGAGTTTAATTAGCGGTGAGCGTCATTATTCGAGGAGGTTTCATGTTGATACTGAGGAGATTACACGCCCTGTTGCAGTAATAAGTTTACTTTAGCAAACTTTTTAAATTGCAAATGTTCTATTCCAAGCTTAAATTCTTTGCTTTTGGGGGGGAGGGGGGGGAAAAAAAAATTATAATGGTATGTGGAGTGTATATTGTTTTTTTTAGCCTGGTGCTGTTGGGAAGGAGGACCCACGCTCAGCCCAGCCATCTCCTTCCCCCCTCGGTGGCACTGACCCCGCCACGGGCACGCGGGGGACATTGGGGTCTCGTCACCGCTGGACCTGCGTCGACACGTGGCTTCGAGTTGGGGGGGAGGGGGATTTGTCGCAGCAGAGGCGATGGGGACAGATGCCGGGGTTAGCGCGGGGCTGGGGAAGCCAGGCTGAATATGTAGGAAGCGGGGCCTCGTTAGTTCTGACGATCAGGAAACAATTTGATTAGTGTGGCATATCAAATTGAATTCACGGTAATTTGTCAGGCTATTAGCCAGCGTTTCTATTGACTTAGAGCTAATAGCATCAGTGACAAGTTACTTGTTTGCGTTTATCTTGGTTGTAAATTGGTTTAGAAATAAAATTCTGTGAGTAAATAGCGAGTACTGGACAGACAGTAGCGTTTTTTGCTACTCCAGTAGCACTAAATGAGATTGAGGGATTAGTATGCGGTTAATGACTTCTCAATCCCGTATTTCATCCTTGCGTTGAACGTATTGCAGTCATTTAGGGTATCTTTAATCAAGTACTAAAGCGGCAAATAAACTCTGGAGGAGAACAATGGATGGGGTCTGGGGCTGCGGTCAAGCTCGCTTGTGTAATCGCCCAGCTGACGGGACCACCTTCATTTAAAAACGAAGCTCTCCCGCTATTTGGAGACGTTTCTGAGGGCTCCCAAACAGCGGGCGCCGCTGGTCAGAACTAGCATCTCTTGCTGGTGATATACTTTAACGCAAATATCTAATTGTGCTGTAGGTTTCAGATACTTCTTTTGTTTCAGGTATATGTCTCCGTGGCTATATAATAACTTTTTTAATGAATATTGAAAGTTCTTAATTTCTTAGGCTGGGTTCCTCAAAAGACTCGGTATAATCGAGCCAGAGTCGCGAGAAGTTCTCTATAGCAAGGTCTGGGGTGCAGACAGCGGCACGGTGATGGCTCCACAGTCCCTTCACGTGTTGCTGGAATGCCGAGCGTGTTGTGGAAGACGCTATGGGAACGTGCTGCTTCCTTCCCGGGGAGCAGCTCCCCAAACCCCGATGCGTCACCCTTCGATTAGGCTCTGTTGCAAAAGCAGATTCAAATTCCTGCAGAAGGTCGTGGTACAGCCTCATAAATCCTCACCCTCAGCCCTTTCCCTTTGTCCCCTGCGCCGGAGCAGAGATTACCGCAGGAGCCCACTTCGTGGGGACGGAGAGAAGTACTTTCAAGCGGCGTATAGTTAACATGGGAATCACCACCGCAGCCGCGGCCAAGCTATGGAGCAGTATTCCTGGGAGGATGGTATCGCTGCGAATTCATCTGCGCTTCCAAAGACTATAGGAGTCGGTAGCACTCGCGTGTCTCGCGTTCCGGCACAAAAATGTCCTTGTCGTGCTGAGGTAGGACTTGGTTAGCGAAACTTTCCTTAGCTTTAATGGAAGCGGAAAGTAAGTTCCCCGCATCTTGAAAGTAGTTGTGGACTTGCAGTTTCTTGGGCAATTGAAGCTGCAGATGTTTGATGACTCTCGGGATTTGCTCCACATTAATCACTGCTGGAATTGCGCAGCTATTTTCTGAGTTTTGCAATATTACACAACTAGACCTCGTTTTTCTGAACCTGAACGTTCATCCCGCATTCGACACTGTGGCCTCTTCTGAAATCACATTTTCTGCTCTCAGCAATAACCTACAGAGGAATGTAGAAAGGGAGGGAGAAGACAAAACACTAATATTGTGAGTGAAAGGTTTTCACTCTCTATTTTGCAAGGATTGACGAGAAGTAGCGGAAAGAGCGGAGGTAACGACAGAAGTCCTCGCAGTGACGGAGTCGTGGTAGGATTCTCCGTGGGGTTTTCCGGAGGTCGGTGGAAGTGGGAAGGTGGGGGGAGCAGTTGGGGGTACGTCCGTCCCCCGGAGAGACACGCAGCTCGGGGGGATCCGGCATTCCCGTGTGCTGCGATGTAACACTCATTACTGCGGAGCAGCTTGGCCCCCTTCCAACCACGCATCCGTGGGGAGGAGAAGGTCCTTAAAACGGAGCCCTGGGGTATGGTGTACCCCGTGTCCGCCAGCTCCGGGGCTCCTGGGGGCCGCTGGGCAGCGCAGTCTGCCAGCGGGGGTGTGGGTGGTTTGTAGCTTTGAGATGTTCAGGGACACCATCGGGTGTATATTTTCAGTTGTGTTCCTGGGAATATTTGGAAAAGCAGGCACCGTGTTTGTATGCAGCTTCCTGTGGCCACATCAGCATCTTGGCATGTGATGGAGTTAGAGAAGGGGGAAAAAAAAAAAACCAACCCAACAAAGTGTGTTGTAAGGATGATTTGTAGTGCAGCAGTTAGCGACTGGGGGATGCGGGCTCCGGGGTACCGCAGATCCCGAGCCCCGCAGCGGGGCTGGTAGCCGTGTTGGCTCCCGTGGGCTCGCTCGGGACTCGTGCCTCAGCTTGGGGACATCTCCTTGTTTAAACAGCTCACCTTGAAGCAGGAACCGGGCTTGCTCTTCCGTTTTTTTACGCCATTTTTCTTCCCGTCCCTTCTCCCGTGTCTTTCCCAACCCGCCGTACAGGCACAGGTTACCTTCTGGCACCGTTTGGGTTTGGACGTACGCGTGACCTGCGCCTTATTGCTTCCCTCCGCGGTACCTCTTGCGCCGATACGCGGCGTCTGCTCAGAGCATCGCCGTGCGGGTACCGATCCGCCGACACCGCTCTCCCGAGCAAAGCCGGGCTGCGTCCTGCTGGGGAGGGATCAGCCCAGTTCCCGGCCCGGGCTGCGCTGGCAGCGGCACAGTCCGATGCCGGTGATGCTCTGTTGAATCATTCCTTCGCTGTTCGTAACCTTCTCCTTTGCGCAGAGGCAGTCGGAGCACACGGGGGAGATTTTGCCTGATCTTGCTCTCTTAAATGATAATTATCTTTGCGCAATTATAGTTATTTTTGTGCGATGATAGTTATCTTTGTGCAAAAGCTCCCCCAGCTAGGTGCTGATACTCAGAATAACTTCTTTCCCTTGCTGGGGCGATTCGAAAAGCCGACACTAAACGTGCGTGGGAGCGAGTGGCTGCGTTATTCGTAGGGGCGAGCGTGGGGTTAACCGTGGGGAAGAGAAAAAAGTCTTCCAGTGCTTTTAGCTGAGGAGAGCGAAATAAAACCCCTTCCTCCCAGTTTCCATCGTGCTCAGACGATGCCGTGGGACCCGGCGCTGCCCGCCCAGCCTCCTTCAGCTGCCGTACTGGGGAAGCATAAGGGAAGGTGCGGGATGTTCTGGTGAGGGATGGGTGGATATCATCAGGGATGGAAAATAGGGGCTGAGGACCAGGGAAAGCCGTTGCGGCTGTGGGAGCTGGTGCGGCACCTCTGGCTCGCAGAGGAAGGGCTCTGCGGGGGTAAAGGTGGTCCCGCGGAGGAGAGGGCTTCTGCGGCAGGAACAGGCACTCTCGTTGCTTATAAATGTAAGGTTTAACGTAAAATTGATTGTGATGTAGGAAGTCTGTCGGCAGAAAGGCCTCTCCCGGGCTGTCTGTCCCTAGTTGGAGCTGTTTAGATTTCTGTCCTCTGTTGTTAAGGTCTTTGGGCTTCGATTTTCACAGCAACTGGTGGAGTCTGCAGTTCTGAGAGACTTGATGTATCTGTGTATACCTTTTCAGTTAAAGAAAAAAAAAAAACAAGTTTCTTTGCCACGTCGTTAATCGTCTCCATGAATAACCAGAGTATTGCCAGAAGAAAGTTTCCTTTCTGGTTTTAAAAATAAGATCAAGTGGATACCAAAGGCTGTTTTTTGTGTGCTGTCATATCACAGTGAAGTGCAGGAAATTCTGTCCCGGGGCAGTTCATCATAGTTTGCATAAAAAAAAAACTTTTTTTTTTTTTTTGCGGGTTCCTGTGCCGTAGTATGGCACAGCTCTCCATGTGTTTTCAAAATCTTTCACTGATGATCTTCCTCCCCCTTGTTGAACCCGCTCTTCAGTTGTCCTTATGAAACGCCACCAGCACAGCTGGCGAGAACTTTTCCTCTGGAAAGTTACACCGTTGTAGGAAATACTTGAGAGGAACGTAAACCGTGGTGAAATATGAATTTGCAGTCATGTAGCAGTCCTGCGGAAGCCCAGGAGGCTTTTGTTTGTGAAACAAAATAATTCCAAAAGCGCCTCCACCTTCCTCCGCCGGGAAAAGGGTCCGTCGGTGCTGCGGCGGAAGAAGCTAATGCTACAAAAAGGCTCAGAAATGAGAGCGTAAATGGAAAGAGCTCGTTACTGTGGTTAATGAAAAGCCATAATCTTTCAGCCAAACTCTTGTTTTCCTGCATCATCTTACTCTTGCACGGCGGGGTACGGAAGGTGGCGTGTTCTCCTGTTGCTTGGCTTTGCAGCCGTCTGGAGCGCGTTAAATGTAAAAGTTGGTGCTGTTATGAGTAAAATACTCTGTTTTGTCAGTTGTTGCTGTGAATAAGATTGAGCAGATCCCCAGATACATTTTCAGCTATGTTTTTAGAGTCAAGCCAGAAAAAAACCCAAAATCCAGGTTTTCGGGTCTAAGCTTGGAGCCGGGATAAGCAGAAAGTGTCGCTGATGGTTTTGGGAGATGGACCGTCTCCTTCCCAGCCCAATGGGGTTTATGTTTCTGGAAAACTTGCAAGGGATTCGCCCTGCAAAGCCGGGATGCTCCATCCGGCTGGAGCTGGCTGCCGGGGCCGGAGGGGCTGGGACCCGTTTTGCAGCAATATTTCCTCGTTTCTCTCTCTTCCCACGTGCTCTGCCCTGATTTATTCCTTCCCGAGGATGGCCTGACCTCTGAACGCTGACCCTCCAGCTATGCAGCACGTCGTAAGCAGCGTTTCGGAGCGGGGGGGGGGGGCGTTACGCAGTCCTCAAACTATGCTAGTAATGTTGGCTTTGTGGGGTTTTATGACTAATTTGATAGGCGCTTTGATTAGACAGGGATATCAAGTCTTTAGGTGGAAAGCGGTCCCTATGAGCCGTATTTATTTTTCACGTGCATTTAAAGATCGTTTTGACTGCCTGTTTTGGTCTCCATCAGGAAGCAGAAGTCAAGAGATTAACATTTTTCATACTTTCCCTTAACCATTTTCAGGGTGCGTGACCGGAGTGAGAACTTGCGGAGATAAGCAAAGCAGCGGCTTTTCCATTAAAACTCGTATTTTGCCGGGCACAGCTGTCGCGCGCACGTACGTAAGGGAGGGTGACGCGCTGCGTTTATTTTTGTCTGTATGTGAAAAGCGCGAGCTTGGCACTGGGCCAACAAGGGCTGGCTGCGAGCGGGCACTCTCTTTGAATGCAATTTATTTTCCTACTCCGTACACCGATTTTAACGGCGGCTCTTTAAAATTTTGATGCCGTTTCCCAACACGGGAAGGGGCGTGTGATTTATAAAGGGGACGCTGCCCGTGTTGCCGGCGGCCCCCGGCAGGCAGCACCTCTCTGCCTTGATAAGGACCATCCCTTGGGAACTTTCTGGGTTGTTTTTTTTTTTCCCCGTGTTTCCTGGGAATGGGGGAATCTGGATTGCTCCGGCTCCTCCGACCCCATCGTTTCTGCCGGGGGAGGGCTGGGGGCTGCGCGCTCCTCTGTCAAAGCCTTTCGTGGTCGCTCGGTGCCGCTGTGTGCTAGCCAAAACGCAACAGCCACTTGCCCCTACCCTCTCCCCGCTGGCGGTCGTTGCCGGCGCTTTGCCGCCGTGCATCGCTCCGGGTTTAGGATGCCGGGAATTGGCTCTACAATTTCACGCATACCGGGGCTGGGAAATCGCGTAGCTAATTGCGTTATTCGGCCGGTAACTGAGCGGCGCCGGGGCTCTGCGCCAGATCTCCGCCGGCCGGTTGGCAAATGACGGTTGTTTTTCTTCCAAAAAGTGTCAGTGGCGATTCTGGATCCTGCCGTGCCCTGGTTAATGAGTTAGCTGTGTCCCAGCTGCTTCGCTGGTTTAGTAAATGCCTGGTGCGTGTAATCTGTGTTTTGCACCGTATTTGACAGTGGGTGTCTCTGCAGGGATACAAAAGTATATAAACGCGCGTTATAAATGAGAGGAAAGGTGAACATAGCAATTACCACCCCATGATAGATTATTCGTTGCCGTTTTAGAACTTTACGTGTGTATTTGCACACCCGTGTGTGTGTTGCACTGGATGTGCACGCCCTGAGGCTCCGTGCAGCAGCGAAGCAATGGGAATTAAAAGAAAGACAACTTTATTTGTAAATAAAGTCCCCCCTCTAGCTATCACAGAAGGCACGCCACCTTACGGGTTTTATCGCCTTCTCTTTTACCCATAGCGTGGAGGCAGCCAGCTTGGTTTGTGTTTGTATTATAGACAGATGTTTTTAAACAAATAAAACCTCCTGTTCTTCAGTCGCTGGTTTCTGTTCTTAGCGGTGCCGAGTTGTGCATAGGAGGCGCCCGATTCCACTGCCATTCGTGGCCAAAACTCTCAGAAAATTGCTGCCCCCGTTGAATTGTCACTGCTGGATAGTTTTCATTTAAAATTAGCGTTTAATACAATGGAAGTGTGAGAAGAGTGTTAAATAGAGCGTGCTGCGCGTTTGCCGGTCTCGCAACAGTGAGCACTATCTGGCGCGGGAAGTGGTACGCTTTAGGATTGATGACATTCCGAGTTTTTTTGTGGTTTTTTTTTTTTTTTTTCCTGGGTGTGTATAGGCCTCCGTGGGAGCCGCGGGCTCTCGGGTCTGTTTCTCCTGTGGGTTAAGCACAGCTGCTGGAATGTACCAATGGGGAATCACATCTCGGAGAAGTCTACAGGAGGCAAAGTAATACGTGTGCCCGACACCGGCGAGGCTGGCACATAACATAAACCTGCCCAGGGTTTTACCCCGAGTAGTTTAACTCGTTTTAAAGCCGGTAGCTTTTCTAAGAGCTGCCTCTAAACCTCGTCTGCCGTAGGTCTGGGTGGGAGCTCTGCCGCGGGAGCACGGGCTTCAGGAGGAGCCGGAGTGGCAGCGAGGAGGCAAAAAGGCTGCAGGAAAACTTGTTGACTTCATTCACGTTTGGGAATTGGCTGCCCGTGGCCGTGTCCTCGGGAAGGGAAATAGGGGAACTGGCTGCAAGAAAGGTTTGAGGTAGACTTTTTCAGTGAGGCCCATCTCAAAATATTGTAGTCTTTGTGACTAGAATTAAACCGCAAGCGCTACCCTCTCTTAGCTTTAGCTTTCTTGCACTATGAAGTATGTAAAATTTTTATTTTCCTCTGTTTCAGGTTCATTACACCGATAAAATCAAAGCAAGCCGGACAGGTAGCAAGACTGCCTATGTAGGTGAGTTTCCAGTATGTGCTTGTTCCTTTTTTTCATGCAAAATACAAAGCAGTGTGACAAGTCCCAAACCCCAGTGATTTAATTCTATTCTGGACTGGAACCAGTACAAAATACTGGGCGGCTTTATGGAGGAGAGGCCACAAGGCGGGCTCCGTGGCCGGCGCGGCCGGCTCTGCGCTTGCCGCTGGGTGCAGCGCTGCCCGATCTCCAGGGCGTCAGCAGCAGTGGGTGCTGATGCTCATTCGCCTCCCTTTTAGCTACCTGACTGCCTTCCCCTTGAATATTGGGGGGCAGAAACGCTGCTTCTCCCACAGGAATTAGGCTTTTCCTTGTTTACTACAGCAGTTAGCAAGGGGCAGCGTGGAAGCCGTCGTAATTTCTGTGTTTGCTGCGTTACGTGTATTTCGTTTGACCGTCTCAGAATGTAAATTCCTCTTCCTGTATTTGCCCCTTCCTTAAAATAGGTACTTCGAGAAATTCCTGTAACCAAGAAGCCGTGAAATGCTTTGCACCGTGTTAGTGGCTTTGAGCTCAGAGCCACGGAGCAATTCTCAGAGCATCTCTCACCACCGTCCTCGGCTTTATCTCTCTTGCAGACTAAAGAATTCGCTGAAGGTCACGTAACCTGAGGCCAAGCTGGATCTCGTGATTCCCAGCCTGCTGCTTTAATCAAGGACCGCTCCCGCTTTACATGCTGTAAGGTGAACTGATTTTGACGCAACTAAATTTCTCTTTGTGAATGTCTCTTTGTAGTTTGTGGATGTCTTTTCTGGTGCGAGTTAGCTGGGCAGTGCCCTGTGGGGAGAAACAGGTACGTTCTATGGGGAAACTGCACCGCCGTTCGTTAAGAACAGGTTGTCTTTAGTAATGACTTCAGGCCGATGTCTTTAAAATAATACTGCTCAGATGCTTTTCAAAGCAACCTTGATCTAGAAGTCAGTTTTCATGGCTTTCATTTGTGATAAAGATATAAAAAGTTAAGCCAGAAAAAATGCAGAGGAAAACTAAAGCGGATTCTTCCACTACTTGTTTCCCGACAAGTAAATTGGGTTTGACGGTATCACCTGTGTGGAGGCTGACTTTGAAAATCAAACGTAGCTGTAGCCCAGTTTTGATCAGCGGGATGGTACTGGGATAACTTGTGAAATGGAGGTTACGATGGAACACATCCTTAATTGAATACCCAGAACGCTAAATCCAGTTGAAGATCTTGGGAGTTGTCTGTTTTCTTTCATTTCACATTATTCGGGAATTTTATACAGTAGAAAGACTATTATTTATACTTTAGAAAGACTATTTAAGCCACTGGCAGCATTGTTTATAATTTAAAAAAAAAAAAAATCTCCACTGTAAAATCTCTTAAGTATTCTGAAGTGTAAATTCTTTGAAGAAGCAAAAATCGCAAAACTGCTGTTCCGTGCTTTAAGGAGCTGTTATTCTCCATGTGCGCTGCCGGGCCGCTCGCCCCTGGGGAAGGTGTGTCCGCACGGCCAGAGTTCCCGGGGCTAACCTAGCCCTAACTACCGCGCTTTCCCCGAGAGATACAGATGGAAGTAGAGTTTGTTGTGCTGCATCTTTTCTGCTGTAAAAGTGGGTTTGAAATCTGCAGGAATATATACTGTAATCCAAACAAGAGGCAGACGGACGGAGGTGTGCCGGTCCCCCGCTTACACCTCGCTTTTACACCTCTGACGTGTAAAACCCCGTGTCTGCGTTGGCTTCAAGTTCACGTGGCGTGTAAGAGCTGCGCTTGTGCAGACGACAGAAAAGACCAAGTGGCTTAGTGCAAAACGGAAGCTTCTGCGCCCAGCAAAACAGAAGTTGGGTCTTGTGGGGCGCCTGAGTTTTCCCCAGTCCCTTCAGCGGCGGTGCTGTGCAGGCTCTGCACCCCAAAGCATCCTCCGCCGAAAACACTGTCTGCAAGCAGAGCAGCTGCCAGATTTTTCGGCTTGTCTGCCTGCGTGGTAGTAGTGTGATCCTTGAACATGCAAAGGAGTTGGTTTTGTTTGGGGAGGATCTTCTTTTCTTTTACCAAACCCAAACTTTTTCTAGGGTGTACAAAATATTTGCGCTGCGATTGTAAATCTTGCCTGATGACTATTTAAAAATCAAGTCCGTCTCACCTGCCAGGAACCAGCTCTCGCCATCGCTGTTGCCACTGCTACTGGCAGTTTGGTTTGCGGTAGCCGCGGCGGCAGGAGTGGAAACCTTCCCCTGGCCACCAGTACCGGCAACTACAGCTTGTGCAGGCACCACAGCTGGCACCCACAGCCGCGCTGCTGAAAGGTCTCCGGGGAGGCGCAGCTCCCGTGGTACCCCCAGAGCCAGCGGGGAGCTTGTGGGTGATCACGGTCGCTGTTTTCCCGGGGAAGTTTGCATCGCGGGTACTGCGTTCGGTACTGCAAAATGCACGAGTGTCTCCGAGTCCTCCTGGTAAGCTCTGGCACCATCGCACCACCTCGTCTCTCCTTTAAGTATCGTAAAAAGAGAAATGACCAGAAAGCGTCTTTAATCCGTATTTCATTTTACTACTCAATTCTGTTTGCTTGCTGGGGGCAGGGCTCTGAGGTTTTCCTGCTAACCAGGTTTTATTTTTCCATTCTATTTATTAGCATAGCAGAAGGAAAAGATTTCAGCCGTGGCGTTTCTCTCCGCCGGGCATCTCGCCATGGTTTCCACTGGGTGTCAGCATGGCCCCGCGCCGGGACCGGGCCGGCGGGAGCCCTGCCAGCTTCCCCCCCGCCCGGGGTTTTCCCTTTGGCTGTACCCACCGCTGGAAAAACCAGGTTGGGTGCATAACCCGAGCAAGGTGGTGGCTGAGGTGCAGCTTTGCCGTGATGGGATCGCCCGGCGCAGGCGCGAGACGGGGGGTGAGCTGGGAAGGGACTGTTGTGCTGCAGGTACTGTTGCCTTCCCCCAGCAGAGCGACCGGTTGGAGCAGGAGTGTCGAACATGCTCTCCTCGTTCCAGTGCTCTCTAATTAGGTTTACATCTGCGACAGTGGGTCCCTGTTTCTGGCGGATCAGCGTGGATAACTTTTGTAGTGTTTGCTTTGAAGGTGTGGATGTGATAAAGAGCGCTCCCGGAGAAGGGCTGTGGATTTATATGTGCGCAGGAATCGGCGTGGGCCGGGCTGTGTCCGGCGGGTGCGACAGATCGGGGCCGCTCACCCTGCGCTTCCTCCACACCGACCCTTCCACTCTTTTTCCGTACTCGTTTTGCCTTCCCGGTTACAAAACCCTGGGACCTGCTGCCTGCACCTCCTTCAGGCCTCGCAACTCTTATGTGGTCAATGCTGGGGGAGAATAAGCCCCCCCAAAGGCAATTTGGGTTTCTGGGGGGCAGAGGCATCCTCTGGATGCGCCTTTCTCCCCCCCTGCTGCTGCCGTGGGGGATCCTGTGCCTCTCTCACCCTCCCTGTGGCTCACTCCTGCAAAAAGCCCCATCCCGTTGTGCAGCGAAGAGAAGATGGTGTTGGGGAAGGGGCCTGGGGATCCCCCGCCGCCAGCCAGAGCCCTGCAGTGGGATGCTCAACCTTGGTGCGGTCTCCCAGCCGGCGGTGGGAACCGGCATCCCCTTCCCAGGGCGGTGGTGGAAGGATGCTGCTGCGTGCCGGGACACGCAGGATCCCAGGGGGCGTATGTCGGTGCTTGCTGGGGCACCGAACGCTCGCAGCGAACGCCGTCCCCCTCCAGGCCCGCTCCAGCGCAGAGAGGCAAGTGGTTTGGCTGAAGGTAGTGCAGCCGCTTTGAGGTTCCTCTGACAGATTCTTTCCTCGGGGACCTAAACATTAAAAAATCAAAGTCGTGAAATATCACCATGACAGAGACTTCTTGACGCTTGCGTGCAACCACGTTTCTGTACGCTGACATACCCGGTTATGCTGAAAAACTGGCCACGAGCCAGTGACGTGCGCTGGCAGCCCAGAGAGCCCCCCGCCCCCCGGGCTGCATCCCCCGCAGCGTGGCCAGCAGGGCCAGGGGGGGATTGGGCCCCTCTGCTGCGCTCTGCTCTGGGGAGACCCCCCCGCAGTGCTGCCTCCAGCTCGGGGGGTCCCCACAGCAGAAGGACACGGAGCTGTTGGAGCGGGGCCAGAGGAGGCCCCGGAGATGCTGGGAGGGCTGGAGCCCCTCTGCTGGGAGGACAGGCTGGGAGAGGTGGGGGGGGTCAGCCTGGAGAAGAGAAGGCTCCGGGGAGACCTCAGAGCCCCTTCCAGTGCCTAAAGGGGCTCCAGCAGAGCTGGGGGGGGACTCTGGATGAGGGGGAATGGTTTCACACTGACAGAGGGGAGATTTAGATGAGATATGAGGAAGAAATTGTTGCCTGTGGGGGAGGTGAGCCCCTGGCGCAGGGTGCCCCGAGAAGCTGTGGCTGCCCCATCCCTGGAGGTGTTCAAGGCCGGGTTGGACGGGGCTGGGAGCAACCTGGGCTGGGGGGAGGTGTCCCTGCCCGGGACAGGGGGGTTGTACTAGATGGCCTTTAAAGTTCTCTTCCAACCTAGATGATTCTATGCTACGATGCACCCTTGGAATAGAGTTATTTATTTCTGCACCCGACTACGGCCTTTAATGCCCGTGTTGGGCGTCTTGGTTTGGGCTTGGGAGAGCTTTTAGGTTCTGCAAGTTGTAACAAACCTGCTCCCAAGCAGCCACGTCTGCCCTGTAGGAAAACCAACAACCAGCATTCAAGTCCCAACCGGCCGCCAGCCTTCACGCTCCCACACAAGCGCCTGGGAAAGCGGCACGTGCAGAAGCACTCGCAGCACCCGGAGAGCCTGCGGAAACCTTACCCTGAGATACCCCACACCCTGCCGCTGCGCCTGCTGCACGTAGGGACGGTGCACATAACCCGCAGCCATCCCACAGAGGCCGGAGAGGAGCTCTGGCATCACTCCCTCCTTACAGGACCCCTCCAGGGGCCGTTGCGGCTCCTCATCTCTCCAACAAGGACTGACCTTGACTCGCTGGAATAAATGATCTTAAAGGTCTTTTCCAACCTAAATGAATCTCTGACTGTAGCTGCTGGTTCCTCTCCGTGCTGTTCGCAGCCCTTCTTCCTCTCGCTGCTTTCTTGCTCCTTCCAGTCTCCGCACAAGCATGGTGTCCTGCCTAACCAGTCTGGGGGTGAAGGGGGAGCTTGTCTCCTGCAGTGCCTGTTCACTCTGAAGCAGACTGAGGCCGGGCTGCGTGGTGCAAGGTGAGCAGCTCCTGGAAGATCTGCTGGATAAGCGCTGAGGTGGGAATGGAGGAGCTGCTCACCATCGGGAGTGGGACAGACTCTTTGCGCAGGGGCAGAGGGGCTGCAAAGTGCTGCCTGATCTGGGGGGGGCAACCCTGCTGAGGACCAGGCAATGAGCCCCCGGGTGGCAGCTCTGTGTTGGGCAATGGCACAGCTGAGCCTTGGGAGGAGCTTTATAGGGCAAAAGCAACCATAAAAAATGCCGCCTTCCTGCCCAACAAACCTACTCTCTGTGTTTTCAGAAGTAATTGCTGACTTCAGAGATCATAGAATCACAGAATGGTTTGGGTTGGAAGGGACCTTGAAGATCACCTTGTTCCAACCCCCTGCCCTGGGCAGGGACACCTCCCCCCAGCCCAGGTTGCTCCCAGCCCCATCCAACCCGGCCTTGAACACCTCCAGGGATGGGGCAGCCACAGCTTCTTGGGGCAACCTGCGTCAGGGGCTCACCATCTTCCCAGGAAATAATTTCTTCCTAATATCTCAATCTCCCCTGTTTCAGTGTAAAACCATTCCCCCTTGTCCTATGGCTCCCCTCCCTGCTCCAGGGTCCCCCCTCAGCTCTCCTGGAGCCCCTTTAGGCACTGGAAGGGGCTCTGAGGTCTCCGCAGAGCCTTCTCCTCTCCAGGCTGACCCCCCCCACCTCTCCCAGCCTGTCCTCCCAGCAGAGGGGCTCCAGCCCTCCCAGCATCTCC
This sequence comes from Vanellus vanellus, assembly GCF_965231255.1. Taxonomy (NCBI): domain Eukaryota; kingdom Metazoa; phylum Chordata; class Aves; order Charadriiformes; family Charadriidae; genus Vanellus; species Vanellus vanellus. The sequence goes on along the minus strand of NC_138910.1, from coordinate 80,864,117 downwards.
GGGGCCTCCTACAACAGGCGTAAGCTCCTGGCATTTGTTTCCTGGTAGCTCCAGAGAGTGTAACTAGGCAGGAGGACACAGCTGGATTTGGGGTGCGGTGCTGTGTTATTCCCGAACCGTTTGCAGTTTAAGGCCACGGGGTGAATGGGTGCCGGGGAGGACGGTGTTGGTAGGTAAGGTCACCGCAAAACAGCTTTGCAAGCAGCGGTGAAGTAGTGGGCAGCGTGTTTGTTATCGGTGGTGATACACAGAACGGATCCAGCTTAAAACTGTTTAAGCAGTGACCAGGGAGGTTGTGGGACTGGGGATGGTTTCACTTGTCAACCTGTGGCGTTTGTTGTGGCATCACTGGAACCATAAATGGGAGCTCCCGCAGTAGCATGTTGTGGTTGGGTTTGGGGGCAGGAACGCTGCCCAAAGGCCACCCAGCACCGCTGAGCGGCTCCCGGGGACGCGTGTGCCGCTCCGCACCCGGTGTTACCTTCGGTACCCGGCTCAGGGCCGGGCAACGCGTGCGCAGCATGGGCTGGATGCGGCTCAGCTTCAAACTCATCAAGCTGCATGTCTGTTTCTTTTTTTCCCTATAACTGTGTTTTTAAGAAAAGCAAAATAATTTCCGTAGTGGTGTTTGTTTCTTTTTCTTTTTTTTTTTTTTTTTCCCCCCTAGCAGGCAGCGGGCAGCAGCATCCAAACATTTCCGAGCTGGAGGAGCTCCCGGTAGCGGCGGCTCCCTGGGGTGCTGGTCCCTCCATCCCATGGGGGTGCAGCCCCCGAGCAGAGGGTGGGCGCTGTGCAATGCCCAGGGGGACACTGCGGGGGGACAGGGGAGTCGCCGGGAAGGCTGGCATCCCTCTTGGCTTTGGAACCGCTCGTGTCCTCCTTTGCCCGCGGTTCCCTTGCCGAATTTGAAGCCTGCCGTGCCGCCGGCCCCCTGCAGCGCCCCGCGCATCTCTACCGCGTGGGGACCGTATCATCCACCGCACGGCTCGAGAAAAGGAGATGCCGTAGAAACCTTCATTTGCAGATTAGCTGTGACTTCAGATCCGCGCTGACCCCCGGCTGTGGGCTGTCGCCCCTGGAAAACCCCGGGGCTGACGGTGCGTTAGAGCCGCGCGCGCCGTGTACGCTTTTAGATGCCATCGTTTTTAGCGTTGTCGGTTTGTGGTTTGTTCAATCCGCTCTGTTGAGCTACGGGTTTGAGTTATTCAACTTAAGAGCTATTTTACTTCAAAAGAAATAGTAACGAGATACCGTTTTTGAACCTTTGTTGGGCTGCTGCCTAGGTTTTGGAGCTGCCTTTACCAAACTGGAGCGAATAGTTTACAAGGCAGAGCTGCCGGGCGATGCCAGGGTGTACTTAAACAGGGATGATTTAATTACATTTCACTTGGCAGGTGGTTCGTAAATCCTGGATCTAAAAGAGTAAAAAAAGACCTATATTGGTGTTTTAATTATCCCGGTGGGAGCTCCAGTTCCGTGCCCAGCCGTGTACCTGCTGAGGCCGTAGCTCTGAGCGCCTGCTGCACTGCAACCTCGTTACCTAAAGCCCGCAGGAAGAAAATAGGGCAAGGCCTTGAAAAATAGAGTTTTTTTTCCTAGGGAAAAGGGGGCAGCTCTGTCTGTTTTGTAGGTGTTTCTGTTATTTATAAGACAGGAAAAAACATAGGTGTATGAAGTGCGCTGGAAGTTTCTCGTGTTTTGCTTTTAGTGGATGAAGCTCTGCCTGGGCAAAGTGCGGCTGGTGAGCATTCTCCTCTTTTAAACAAGTCTAAGTCCTTAGTTTTCTGTGCAAAAACGGTATTTTCCCCAAAAGGTGAGCTAAGCTTTCCCACTGGCGTATTTGCTCCGTGTGTGTGTTGACTCTGCTGTTAATTACAGAGCCCTGGCCCCGTCCGTGGCTCTGGGAGGCTGCGCTACCCGGGGAGGGTACTGCACCACCGTTATTAGCACCTTGCCCGGCATCGTTCCTTTCGCTTCTGACAACTTTCAAACGGAGCAGGAGGAGGGATGAACAGTGACAAACGGCACAGGGTGATGATGGGCGCGTGGTAGCGTGTGCCGTGGTGTTCCGTGGGCTGAACATCGGATGGGTCCCGGTGGGGTGGTGATGATGATGATGATGATGATTTCCATGCTGCTGCTGCTGCGATGGAAACTCTTCTTCCAGTTGTCCATCTCACCGCACCTTTCTGCTCCTCCAGTCTCCTTCTTTTAAGAAGGGGAGAGGCAAAGCTGCACGATGTTCTTGGGGTTGAAAATAAAGAAAAACGCGGTGCTGCGGCAGTGGTCTTGCACGTGGTGGGACCGAAGGGCAGGGTTGTGGGGTGGCATGGCTGGAGAAGACAGGCAAACCCGTGGGCCCCTCGCTAGCCAACGTGAAACATGGGCGTGAAAGCTTGCTTGTTTTATTAGACCAGCCAGCACAGCTGGAAAAATCACACCCTATCTGTTTTAAAACGTCGCTGTTGGTGTTTTCAGAGCACTTTGTGCAGAAAAGCTGTGCCTCGGGTGCGGTGGCCAGAGGAGGCTGTTGGTGGGACTGCTCGTTTTATCTCTTTTTAGGTTGTGAGTCAGAGACAAGTGAGAAGTGCAGCCGTGCCGCCGGCTGCTCTGGGGCTGGGGAATCTGTCGTCGTCCACCTCAGATCTGGCAAGCCCTGGTTCAGCGTTGCTGCTTGCGGGGGACCGGGGTTGTCACTCACTCTGTGCTCCTGCAGCCGTGGGGGACCCCCATCCCACCTCCTGCCTACAACAGCACGAGGTTGCACCGACCACGTGGACTGGAAAACTCGTTGGAACTTTGGGTTTTGGTCCATTTAATAGAAAATGAATAGTTGTGATTGTAAGTGCTGGAGGACATGAGAGATCCCGAGGAGAAAAGTGGTGTGGGATGAGTTGGGCTCTCGGGGTGTCTTTGCTTTCGGCTTGGGGCTGCCCACTGGGCGTGAAGACTTGTTTCTTAGAAATTGGAGCCGTGCCCTCCCCGACCGAGTGGTCTTTTCTTTAGAGAGTGACTTAATTCTCCCGGGAGACATCCCTGTCCCAGAAAATCCTGCCTCAGGCTCCGAGGGCACGAAACCCCAAGTTCTGGGGAACCGCGTATGCTGCCGATAGAAATCTGTAGAGTTTTCTGCAGTTCGGTGCTGTCGCCTGGAATCAAGTGTACCCCATGAGAAATCCCGCGGCTCGAGACGGCCGCAGCAGCTTCGTTAATAAGGATAGGTTGCCAGGGACTCGGAGGGAAAACAGTATTATTGGGTGATGACCTAGTTGTTTGTAAATCTGCCTGTAGAAGAGATTTAGTAATCTTAGGAGGACTATTAAAGTAATGCTGCTTATGTTTGTTTGAAGATGAGGAAACGCGGCAATTTAATTTTCAAATGTTATGGTTTGGGGTTGTTTTTGTTTTAAACGTCTAATTTATTAACAAAGCTAACCAGCTGGGAAAATAAGCACTGAAACTTTCCTAACGAGGTCATTCCTGTCGGATGGGAAGAGACTCCAGAGAAACTCAAAACCTCTTCAGTGGCAAAAAGGGGTTTTGGGGGTGGGGAAGGAAAGGCTGAGCAAAGCCAGCCTGGGCTTGCCCCAGCGAAACGGGAGGAGAACGGTTTATCTTCTAATTGTGCAGTAACTGTTTTTTAAACCTCATGTCTTTTTATTGGGGAAAAGAAAATAATACTAGAATGAGAAGAATCCTCAAATGTTGAACTATCTTACTTCTCGAAGATGGAAGCGTTACTTTATAAAAATAAGTTGCTTTGGGTTGGGATATTTTTCACGCCGTAGTCTTTCAATATAGTAAGTGAAAACTGCAGGGTCTGGAATAGGAGTTTGGGCACAGTTCGTAGTGGGTCCGTGTGAAACAGCTCCCGGTTGTTCCAGAAATTATTACTTTAAAGCGCTCGCAGTGAGCTTGCAATGCACCGGCAGAGTTCGTTATCGAACTCAGCAGCTGCGTTTATCAGCTCTGCCAGCGCATGTTGGAGGCTCTTGCTTGGAAGTCTCATTTTTCAGGAACGCGTGAGCCTGTTGGGTGTGGGGAAGCTTTTGCAGCTGTGACCATCATCTGTGGGTCCTTCTGGTCAACACGGCTGTTGGGTTCGGTACGCCTGTGCCTGTCTCAGGAGTCGGTCGGCCACCTCGGCCCCAGGGTCCCGCAGAGGTTCTGGCCAGGTGCCCTCCGGTGCCAGGGAGGAGGAGGAGGCAGGGAGGAGGAGGAGGCGGCAGGAAGAATGGGGTGAACGGGGTGCTCCGATCCTGTGGGTTTATTCTGGTCCAAACCAAACCCCCCGAAAGGCAGGCTCTGCTGATTTCTCGCTGTATTCTTTGCAGAGTAAATTTCCCAAAGTAGCCAATTGTCTCATATCCGTTCTCTTTTCTTAATGATACTACCTAAACATGAGAAATTCCTTTTAAATTCCTCCTCCACTGTTCAGTCCCATGTAGCCAAGATGCTGTTTCATATTTGCGCGTCTCCAGCTTGGTGACTCGCTCTCCTTCTGGAGCAGGGTTGTTTCCTCAACTGCTCCTGGTGCAGGACTTCTTCTTCTAGAAATGACAATGCCGTAGCAAGAACATCCTCCAGACATGGCATCAGCACCTCTGCTTGGGCCCGAGGAAGGGTCGCTGATGTTTTTGGCGAGCTGTGCCTTGATTCAGGCACCTGAGCATGGCATTGCCTACCTGGGAGCACCGTTTGCAAGATGTTGGGTGTCAGGGTGGGAGTCTTGCAGGTCTTTGGGCAGTCCCCATGTGCCAAGACGTGCAGGTCTCCTGGCTCTGTTCACCTGGTGCTGGCATTGAAAAATCATCAGGCAGGTTTACCGGTGGAGCTTACATGTGTCCTAGCTCGGGTGCTACCAGCAAGAGTCACGGCAGCTCCAGCTTGGTCCTTCTCGCTGCCTCCGGTGAGTGGCTGACAGAGGTCAAGGTCTGGGCAGGCAGGACCTGCAGCAGTGCTGGGGGAGATGGGGGCTCCCCCGTGGCCATCGTGTCCCCGGCTCTGTGACACCAAGCCCTGTGTGTGGTCCTGACCCTGCCATCATCAGGTCCTGGCTTGCTCCTCAGGATAGAACCATAGAATCACAGAATGGTTTGGGTTGGAAAGGACCTTGAAAGGCCATCTAGTCCAAACCCTGACATTAGCAGGGACATCTTCAACTAGACCAGGTTGCTCACAGCCCCGTCCAACCTGACCTTGAATGTTCCCAGGGATAAGGGCATCTACCACCACTCTGGGCAACCTGGGCCAGGGTTTCACCATCCTCATTGTAAAACATTTCTTCCTTGTATCTAAATCTCCCCTCTTCCAGTTTGAAGCCATTCCCCCTCATCCCATGGCTCCCCTCCCTGATCCAGAGTCCCCCCCCCAGCTCTCCTGGAGCCCCTTTAGGCACTGGAAGGGGCTCTGAGGTCTCCCCGGAGCCTTCTCTTCTCCAGGCTGACCCCCCCACCTCTCCCAGCCTGTCCTCCCAGCAGAGGGGCTCCAGCCCTCCCAGCATCTCCGGGGCCTCCTCTGGCCCCGCTCCAACAGCTCCGGGGCCTTCTGCTGTGGGGACCCCCCGAGCTGGAGGCAGCACTGCGGGGGGGTCTCCCCAGAGCAGAGCGCAGCAGAGGGGCCCAATCCCCCCCCTGGCCCTGCTGGCCACGCTGCGGGGGATGCAGCCCGGGGGGCGGGGGGCCTTCTGGGCTACCAGTGCACATTGCTGGCTCATGGGGAGCTTCTCATCCACCAACACCTCCAGGTCCTTCTCCTCAGGGCTGCTCTCCATCCCTTCATCCTCCAGCCTGGATTGATAACCAGGGGTTGCCCCAGCCCACATACAGGATCTTGCACTTGCCCATGTTGAACCTCATGAGGTTTGCATGGGCCCACCTCTCCAACCTGTCCAGGTCCCTCTGGATGGCATCCCATCCCTCCATCATGTCGACCACAGGATGTGAAGTATTTCTCCTGATTTTATAAAATTCTGCTTCTGTGCCTGTGGTGAAGCACGCAGTGCCTCCCTGCCTTGCCTGGCATGGTGCAGGCCTCCCCGGCTCGTTGAGTTGGCCATCACTGACTTGAACTGGAAGAGGCCTTCTTGCCTGAGTCACAGCACTGCAGGGCTTCCGTCGGAGGTGGTTAATGCACCACTGCCTCTGCTTTGAATTCCAGAGAGTTTTCCCTTTGTTTTACAAATAATATGGCACGCATGCGACGTACACCTCCCATCATCGCTTGCAACGAGAAACGTGCTCCAAGTAGCTTGCCCTTCCCCAGCAATAAAGCAAAATGTCTGAATATTAAACTTTTGCGAACAGATTTACGACTGTTTCCAGACAAAGGTGTTTATGCTGTGTCAGTCAGCATTCCTCCTTCTCTTGGCTAATTTGCAGATTGAATCACTGAACGTGCCGTCAAAATGCATTCTAATATTTGGGTGTTACAAATATTAGTAATTCAGGACGCATAGGCTGTGTACTTGCTGCGGGATGTTCCAGCTCCGTCATTAGCAATAACTCCACTGTAATACGGTGGATGTGGGTTAGTAACTGAGAGTTTGTGTCGTGATGTCGATACGGAGGGTATTTCAGACTCCCGGGCATCTCTGCCTCTCCTCCTCACAGCCAAAGCATGCAAAGACTTCACACCTCCCTAGAGCAAGCGCCGTCTCCCCAAACTCCCTACCCGTGCCCGGTAAGTAGCCGGCGGCACTGGGAGATGGCAACCACCCCCAGCCAAACCAGTGCCCGGCCCTGGGAGCGTGCTCAGGGGCTCGCTGCCGGCGCTGCCCCATCACGGCTGCGTCTCAGCCGCCCTGCGCTGACTCACGGTATGGCTTTGTCACCTCCTGCCTCGTCGAGGATGGATTAAATGAGGGCTGGAGGATGAGCCGCCTTCGTGCAGGCTCATTGCCTTGGGGCTGCTCCGAGGGCAGCACGGCGGGGCAGCGGGGCGGTAGGTGAGAGGGAGGACGGGTGCCGGTGTCCTCGGTTAGGACTGCACTATAGAGGGAACGCTGCTTCGCAGGGGAAAAATCCTGTTGGCTTTTTTAAATCTTGCATTAATTACCTTCTGCGGGTGGTAAGCAGTGAATCACCCACCTGGACGAGGGGATCGACGACACCCTCAGTCAGTTTGCAGATGACACCAAGTTGGGCAGGAGTGTTGATCTGCTTGAGGGTAGGATGGCTCTACAGAGGGCTCTGGCCAGGCTGGATCGATGGGCCGAGGCCAATGGTGTGAGGTTCAACGTGGCCAAGTGCCGGGTGCTGCACTTGGGTCACACCAACCCCATGGACGCCACAGGATGGGGCAGAGTGGCTGGAAAGCTGCCCGGTGGAGGAGGACCTGGGGGTGTTGGTCAACAGCCGCTGAACGTGAGCCCGCAGTGTGCCCAGGTGGCCAAGAAGGCCACCAGCACCTTGGCCTATATCAGGAACAGTGTGGCCGGCAGGACTGGGGCAGTGACCATCCCCCTGTCCTCAGCACTGGTGAGGCCCCACCTCGAGTGCTGTGTTCAGTTTTGGGCCCCTCACCACAAGAAGGCCATTGAGGCGCTGGAGTGTGTCCAGAGAAGGGCAGCGGAGCTGTGAGGGGTCTGGAGCACACGTCTGGTGAGGAGCGGCTGAGGGCCCTGGGGGTGTTCAGCCTGGAGAAGAGGAGGCCGAGGGGAGACCTTCTCGCTCTCTACAGCTCCCTGAAAGGAGGGGGCAGTGAGGGGGGGTCGGTCTCTGCTCCCACGGAACAGGAGATAGGACAAGAGGAAATGGCCTCATGTTGCCCCAGGGGAGGTTTAGGGTGAATATTAGGAGAAATTTCTTCATGGAAAAGGCTGTCAAGCCCTGGCACAGGCTGCCCAGGGACGTGGTGGAGTTGCCATCCCTGGAGGTGTTTAACAGAGGGGCAGACATGGTGCTGAGGGACGTGGGTTAGTGGTGGTTTGGCAGCGTTGGGTGAACGGTTTGACTCGATGATCTTAAATGTCCCTTCCAACCTAGATGATTCCATGATTCTTTGAGCAACTCGGTCCATAGGTGACCTCTCTGGAGCACAGCAAGAACTTTGGGGAAAATTTAGGGCAATGGGGGAGCCGGGGCAGCAGTTGGCTGCCACAGACGGAGACTCGGGTTGCTGACCCAGCTATGGCGGAGCTGAAGCCACCCCGGCTCACAAGCCCTCCTCCGGCACAGCCGGGGTGAGTCAGCCGTCAGCGGCTGCTGCCAGCCCGCCTTCCCCGGCCTCCGTGTCCGCTCTGCTCAAATTTCCTCAGCTTTGCTCCAACTTTACTCCTGGTAGCTGCGCACGGAAACCCGGGGTGGGAATATTTAGAGGTAAGGGAAGGTACACGCTTCAGATGCAGCGTGTCTCTGGAATGGCCGGTGCCTCGCCGGCTGCGGGACGCTGGCTCAGAGCTGTGATCTCTAAACTGGCACATGTTTAAAGGTTCCAAAATTACAAAAGACCTGTGATTTGCCCTGAAATCGGTCGTTTGGCGCATATGCAGCATTTACACTAGTTCTGGGTTTCATGCTTGTCTCCTGCCCCTGGATGCAAAGAGTTCCAGGGAAGGTAGACCGATTCATGCAGATTGGAGGGATTCATGAGTACGTTCTTAATATTTGGTCCACGAAATCAGTTTTTAGTGATACCTAGTAAGATTTATGAATGTCCCCCCTACCTGTGTGTGAGCAGGAGGTGTTACCTGCCACTTGACAACTGCTCTGCCCAGCACTGGTGGGGGGAAGGTCCCCACGTCACGCTGGTGGCTGTCCCCAGCGATGGCAGCTTCCCCGTGCCGCTCTCCTGGCAGCTCAGCTGCCGGCGTTGGCTCTGCTCTGCCATACCGCTCACAGCCGGATCCCGCTCTCCCTGGGTTTCCCCATTACTGGTGCTGGGGAAGAAAGCAGGCTGCTTCGTTTGCGATTCACCTCTGGGATGGCAGAATCGTAGAATCACAGAACAGTTTAGGTTGGAAGGGACCTTAAAGATCATCCAGTTCCAACCCCCTGCCCCGGGCAGGGACACCTCCCCCTAGCCCAGGTTGCTCCCAGCCCCGTCCAACCTGGCCTTGAACACCTCCAGGGATGGGGCAGCCACAGCTTCTCGGGGCACCCTGCGCCAGGGGCTCACCGCCCCCACAGGCAATAATTTCTTCCTAGTATCTAATGTAAATCCATCTTCTTTCAGTTTGAAACCATTCCCCCTCATCCTATCACTCCATGCCCTTGTAAAATGTCCCTCTCCAGCTCTCCTGGAGCCCCTTTAGGCACTGGAAGGAGCTCTGAGGTCTCCGCGGAGCCTTCTCCTCTCCAGGCTGACCCCCCCACCTCTCCCAGCCTGTCCTCCCAGCAGAGGGGCTCCAGCCCTCCCAGCATCTCCGGGGCCTCCTCTGGCCCCGCTCCAACAGCTCCGGGGCCTTCTGCTGTGGGGACCCCCCGAGCTGGAGGCAGCACTGCGGGGGGGTCTCCCCAGAGCAGAGCGCAGCAGAGGGGCCCGATCCCCCCCTGGCCCTGCTGGCCACGCTGCGGGGGATGCAGCCCGGGGGGCGGGGGGCTGTCTGGGCTGCCAGCGCACATCGCCGGCTCATGGGGAGCTCCTCATCAACCAAAGAGCAGCAGGGGCTGGCCGTGAGCTGTAAAGCATGAAATACCAGTTAGCACACCACTTGTGGCACTTCTCACCAGTAGATCGCAGGGCTGCGGAGCAACTTGAGCGCACTGGGTGCCACGGGAGCGCGGACCGGTGGGTTGTTCTGAACAGAAAACGCTGAGGATGCTGTTGGGGGGTGCTTGCTGCTGGGTCTGTGCCATTCTGGTCCAGCAGAAGGTCCCGCGGGTACCTGAGCTGCCTTCGGAGGGGAGCTGGGGGTGTGTGGCAGTGATTTGTGGGGTCCCACGTCTGCCAAGTGGGTGCACTTGGCTGTATTGGCCTGACACATACCAGGAGCGAACTTCAAACCCAGGGCTGGTCTCTGCCGAGGGGGAGGAAGGTCCTGAAAATCTGGGCCTTGCTGAGCAGCCTGGAAATGACGGCGTGTGCCGAAACGGGGACTCTCGGTGCAAAATAACGCTGTTCCCCACAAGCGGGGCAGGCAGGAGCGTGGCTGGAAAAACGGCGCTGCCACCCAGGCCGAGGCGTGAGAAACCCGAAGCCTGCAAGGAAACGCCGTGTGCGGCGCTTGGAAAGGTCACGCTGGACTCCAGTCCCTGCAATGCAATAAATGATTTAAGCGCGGCACCACGGAGCCAATTATTCTCATGGATGCGTGCAAAGCGAACGGCAGCGTTTGTCGCAGTCCTGCCAGAGACTGCGGGCAAAGTTTGGCACAAAAAGGACAGTTTCACAGGGCAGGACTGTCCTAAACCGACTGTTCTTTGAAGTCCTGGGTACCTGAATAATTTAGCAATAAGCTCTTTGCTGCTGCGATGCGAGTAGGGATACTTTTTTGGATGTGATGCTGCAGGGTCCTGAGCCCTTCCCTGCTCCTGCTGCACCGCACACGGGTCCTTTCCTGCCAGCGGCAGCGGTTGGGGCTGAGGTGCAGCCGCAGGGGATGGGGAACGGCCGGGGATGCTGGGGCAGGCAGCAGGAAGGGTGCTGCAGGGAGACGGGGCGCGGGCAAAGGGACAGCTCGTGGCAGGCTGGTACACCAGGGTGGGCTTGAGCACGGCATGTGAGTTATGTGTAGGTGGAGAAGCTGAGGGACCACCATGAGGTTAAAAGATGTCCAAATCCTGAGCAGTGTGAATGCCGGTGGAGTGCTGACTTACATAGAATCACAGAAGGGTTTGGGTTGGAAGGAACCTTGAAGACCATCCAGTGCCACCCCCTGCCCCGGGCAGGGCCACCTCCCCCCAGCCCAGGTTGCTCCCAGCCCCGTCCAACCCGGCCTTGAACACCTCCAGGGATGGGGCAGCCACAGCTTCTCGGGGCACCCTGCGCCAGGGGCTCACCACCCTCACAGCCAAGAATTTCTTCCTAATATCTCATCTAAATCTCCCCTCTTTCAGTTTAAAACCGTTCCCCCTCATCCTGTGGCTCCCCTCCCTGATCCAGAGTCCCCCCCCAGCTCTCCTGGAGCCCCTTTAGGCACTGGAAGAGCCTTCTCTTCTCCAGGCTGACCCCCCCCACCTCTCCCAGCCTCTCCTCCCAGCAGAGGGGCTCCAGCTCTCCCAGCATCTCCGGGGCCTCCTCTGGCCCCGCTCCAACAGCTCTGTGTCCCTCTTCTGTTGGTGGCTCCGCAGCTGGACGCAGTACTCAAGCTGGACACTCGGATGCGTGTCCCCTCCTCTCCCCCTCGCAGGCGGAGGAGGATTTCATGGCCGGTTACTGCCCCTCCGCTGAGCCCGCTGCAGCGAGGACCGTGTTGCAGCGCTGCAGCAGCAGCAGTTTTACGACACGTAAGAGGAGAAGGAAAACAAGAAGGCAAAGTTCAGAGACTCGCTCCCGGCTGCTGTCTGCTCCCATGTAGCCATATATGGGAGGTGGCGAAAAAAAAACCCGAGCAGCTCCAGGACCTTCCTTCTCTGAGTAGGAATGCAAAGCATCAATCCTGATGCGGGGACGGCGTTTGGAGGGTGTTCAGCGAGAAGGGAGGATGCTGTCCCTCGGGCTCAGCCGGCCGGTCCGGCAGCGATCCAAGTATGGCTTTTGCAGCTTGACCCCCCACTTGCAGCTACCCATGGGACTCTGGCAAGTGGCACGAGGACAACACGTGCCACCAGCTTCCAGGGGAGGCCAGCCCGTGCCGGGGTGCCACGTGCTTCCCTGCGAGTTGGACTGAGGAATAAAATGTGCTCCTGACCCCACCTAAGACCAAGGAGTGAACTGGGATCGCACGTGTGTGACCACATCCAGACAGGGAAGACGGCGCTCCTGCCAGCGCTGACTCAGGACCAGGTCCAAGAGGATGGGCAGCACCAGTAAACAGTTACGGGTCAGTTTTGCTGGTGCTGGTGCTGCTGTCCCTGAGCAGCTCTGCTGCAGGTGCTCTGCAACAAAGACCCAAAGGAGGTGCCTTCATCACATCCACAAAAATATGTTTAGTTGCAGGATGTAAGGGATGGAGAGCAGCCCTGAGGAGAAGGACTTCAGGGAACTGGTGGATAAGAAGCTCCCCAGGAGCCGGCAATGTGCGCTGGCAGCCCAGAGAGCCCCCCGCCCCCCGGGCTGCATCCCCCCAGCGTGGCCAGCAGGGCCAGGGGGGGATCGGGCCCCTCTGCTGCGCTCTGCTCTGGGGAGACCCCACCGCAGTGCTGCCTCCAGCTCGGGGGGTCCCCACAGCAGAAGGCCCCGGAGCTGTTGGAGCGGGGCCAGAGGAGGTCCCGGAGATGCTGGGAGGGCTGGAGCCCCTCTGCTGGGAGGACAGGCTGGGAGAGGTGGGGGGGGGTCAGCCTGGAGAGGAGAAGGCTCTGGGGAGACCTCAGAGCCCCTTCCAGTGCCTAAAGGGGCTCCAGGAGAGCTGGGGAGGGACTCTGGGTCAGGGAGGGGAGCCATGGGATGAAGGAGAATGGTTTATAAACTGGTAGAGGGGAGATTGAGATGAGGTATTAGGAAGAAATTCTTTCCTGTGGGGGCGGTGAGCCCCTGGCGCAGGGTGCCCCGAGAAGCTGTGGCTGCCCCATCCCTGGAGGTGTTCAAGGCCGGGTTGGACGGGGCTGGGAGCAACCTGGGCTGGGGGGAGGTGTCCCTGCCTGGGGCAGGGGGGTGGAACGAGATGGTCTTCAAGGTCCCTTCCAACTCTAACCACTCCACCATTCTATGATTCTGTCCCCAGTGCTGGGGCAGGCGGGCAGCAGCTCTCCTCCCTCCCAGCACCACCTGGGGTGACTGTCCCTTCCCACGCAGCAGGACCTGTCCCACAGCAGCGGACGCAGATACCAACCATGCATGTGGCAGGCGCTGGGTGGGTGCGTGGTGTGGTGCGGTGCGGTGCAGTGCCGGCTGCCCTCCAGCCTGGGAAGAGCACGACTCGATAAACCCACATTGCCCATTAACGCCGGGAAGAGGGAGGCAATAGGATGCACAGGAGCTCAATGGGGTTTTTCTGGAGGGTGTTTTGGTTGCAGAGCATTGCTTGCTGAGCTGCTTCTCAGCTGACAACTCCTGTTGTGCAAAATAATAATAATAATAATAAAAAAAAGGCACTTTTTGTAGCATGTCACGCGTTTGCCTCTGTGTAAAAGCAGTTTAACGTGCTGTGCGGCCTTCTGGAAAACTAACCCTCTGTCTTTCAAAACAGAGCTTCACCTCTTCGCTGAAAATGTCTGGCAAAACAGCTAGCACAACCAACAACATAGCCCAGGCGCGGAGGACCGTCCAGCAGTTAAGAATAGAAGCCTCAATAGAAAGAATAAAGGTGAGAGCACATCCTACTTCACCCCTCCTGTTTTTTTTTTCCCCCTTCCAGCTGCAGGGCAATAAGGTGACGGAGTGTGTGTGTGTGCGCGCGCACCCACAGTTCAGTGTTTTCCCCATCTCGAAATGCCACATTTCCATTTCAGCCCAACAAACCTCAATAAATCTAATTCTTGTGGCCGCTTACCGGCAGTACCCTCAGGTAGCTCGGTGCTTTATGGACTCGTGGGAGAACCAAAGCAATATACGATGCAGAAATCAACCGTGTGAAGGTCAGTACAGTACAGGTTGGGGGTGACCTCCTGCAGGGCAGCTCTGTGAAAGGGACCTGGGAGTCCTGGGGGACAACAGGAGGCCCATGAGCCAGCGATGTGCCCTGGTGGCCAAGAAGGCCAATGGCATCCTGGGGGGCATCAAGCAGAGTGTGGCCAGCAGGGCGAGGGAGGTCATCCTCCCCCTCTGCTCTGCCCCGGGGAGGCCACATCTGGAGCACTGTGTCCAGTTCGGGGCTCCCCGGGTCAAGAAGGACAGGAACAGCTGGAGAGGGCCCAGCAAAGGGCTGCGGAGATGCTGAGGGGAGTGGAGCATCTCTCTGCTGAGGAGGGGCTGAGGGCCGTGGGGCTGTTCAGTCTGGAGAGGAGAAGGCTGAGGGGGGATCTTATCAGTGCTTATCAATCCCCAAAGGGAGGGTGCTGGGGGGGTGGGAACAGTCTTGTTCCAGTGGTGCCCAGTGACAGGACAAGAGGGAACGGGCACAAACATGACCATAGGAAGTTCCATCTCACCCTGAGGAGGGACTTCTCTCCTGTGGGGGCGGCAGAGCACTGGCACAGCTGCCCAGAGAGGGGGGGAGTCTCCCCCTCTGGAGCCATTCCAAACCCGCCTGGATGCCGGAAGGCGGGTATGAGTTTCCAGTTTTGTGCATATTGTGTGGGTTCTGTGCCATCCTTTGGCTGGCTGAATGCTGCCTCTGCAGGGAAGGTGAGCGTGGAGGGACTATAAAAAAAAAAAAAAAAAAAGAAGGTAGCGGAAACTGGATTCCTTTAGACAGAAGAGAAACCGAATTTGTTTCCAGCCGGCAGGGACAGGGTATCGCCCTCTCGGGTTTTGCTGCCCTTTGGAAGGGCAGCCGACAGGTTTGCCGGGTAGCGTTGCCCTCCCGCAGAGGACGCTTCTCTTTGCTCTCCCCAACTCCGTAGATGAGAAGTTCCTCGTTACGAACCTACTGTGTTATTTTCAACTTCCTCCCGTTTATTTTCAGGCTTCTGTAGAAGCCGTGTCGGAGCCGAGCGGTGCCTTCACCGGGTGTCACAGGCTGACCCCGCCGAGCCCCGGGCTCCCCCCTTTCCTCCCCGCTGCAGATGAAGCCGGAGTGAGTCCGGGGCAGCGCGTCTTTCGGCCCCGGAGAGCGTGTTGGTCTCCGAGCACCTCTCCCCTCCGGCGCGGGGACTTTGTACCCATCGGCATCTCTCAGCACATTTGATCATGTTACCGGTGTGGGGAAATACCATTTTATGAGTTTGTTGTGTTTTTTTTTCCGCCCCCCTGTCTATCCAGGTGTCGAAAGCATCAGCAGACCTAATGCTCTACTGTGAAGAACACGCCAAGAAAGACCCTTTGCTAATGGGCATACCGGCTTCCGAGAACCCTTTCAAGGACAAGAAGACCTGCATTTTGTTATAGGAGAGCGGCGGCTCCTCCGCAGCCCCCCGGGCAAAGCCGGCCGCCGGCGGGCGTGTAGGCAAATCCTCTGTAAGGTACCAGCTCCTAACTGTGTAAGAGCGGCCGTTCTTTTCCCCCAAGCGTATAAACGATTTCTTAAGCTTTCTAAAAGCATTTCTTCTGTCCCCTACCTTTACTAGGAAGCGAGGTTTCAAACGGAATTCACTTCTTTCTTGTCCGAGGGAATGGGGTCTCTGTCGCGCGCCGCGCCGCCGTCCCGGCGTGGGATGGGCAGGGCGAGCCGGGGGGTCTTGTCCCCACCGCAGGAGGGGGGACGCGGGGGGGGTCACTTTGCAAATTAAACAAGACCAGAGTTGCCTGAGCTTTGGTGACAGAGCGGAGGCGAAGGGGCGGAAACCTGGTTAGACATCGCTGGGTTTACATTTGTGTTAAATTCTGTAGGCGGGGAGGGGGGGGGCTGTACCCGTGTTGGTAGCGCGCGTTTCGGCACTGGCGCGCTTAGAAGTGCATTATCAAGCAAAAGCGACCTTGAAAAATCACTGTAGCAGCTGCTGGTGAGCGCCAGGGAACCATTCCCGCAGCCTTCCCCGCACCGCCGGCTCTTGACAGAGGTTTTTAAGCGTAAAATCCCCAAAGCGTCAAGAACCAGAGATCTGCGGATCTGTTTTCCTGCTTTTTAAGAGGAGTTGAAAAAAGCCGAATCGCCGGCTTTGATTCTGCTTCTCTGCATTTTCTTCTCTAATTAAAAGTCCCTGTTAGCATCAAAGAATCGCAGGCTGCAAGCTCGTACTGCCCGGGCTTTGTGCTGAGCTGGAGGCACGGTTCTGTCACCCGAAGTCCTCGTTATAGTTCATTCAGGGAGTCAGAATTTGGCTCTTTTTAAAACTCATTTTTAAAGGGGGGGAAAATGCCAAATTATATCCAGATTGTGGTTTATGCAGATACAATTGGAGGGCCTTTCCACCAAGCAAGCGGTTTTATATATATACATAATAAAAAAGTCTTTCTCTGTGTGTGTGTGTGTGTCTATATACATATAAAAAAAACCCTGTAATAGTGTATTTATACAAACAGTGCATATTAACGGAAAACTTCGAAGGGATCGACAATAATACTGGCTTCAGCTGGCTACAAATGTCTTTCCCTGTAGCCGATGGTCCAGAGGTTGAAGTTGCGATCTGCCATAACCGTGCGTTTCTGTAATGGTATTTACAGAATTTAGTAACCACTTGTAATTTACTGTCTTACGTTGCATATTTGTCATTTCTATATTAAATGATATACACGCTATTGATATATACTGAGAAATTATATATTCGTTTAACAGGGCTCTAACAAGCAGTTCAAAAACCGACATACACGGCTGACAGAAAATTCTACTGCTTATTCCGTGCTTACACGCAAATTATTTTTATAATTAGAGTATTTTTCTAGTGACAATTTAAAAAACAATAATGTAGAGCCACACTGATTTTTTTGTTCACTGTGTTTGTGTCTGTCATTTTCTAACGCATCTTGTTAAGAATAGTAATTAACTTGCTTTGCGTATGCAAGACTGGGAGTGTTGAGAGAGCTCCGGCTGCGCGCAGAAGTGCGCAGGCAGGTTCGTGGGGCGCGGGGAGGGTAAATAACCGCATGTTACTGCCTGAATACTGTTCTCCACCAATCTGCTGTCCCCGTAGCAATCTACATTTTTGGTTTGGTAGAGCTCCCTGCCCGCCCCCCCCCCCCCCCCAAAAAGATCACCTCTGTGGCCACAGAGAGGCTGTTCGTGGCTGCTTCTTGCTATTGTCTGTCCTTAAATAGCGCCTGCAGCAGGCGCTGGGTGGTGATCCAGCTGTTGGGCACTGGTCGGTGATCTAGCTGTTGGGTGCCCGTTGGTGATCCAGCTGTGGGGCACTGGGTGGTGATCTAGCTGTTGGGTGCCCGTTGGTGATCCAGCTGTGGGGCACTGGGTGGTGATCCAGCTGTTGGGCACTTGGTGATCCAGACATGGGGCGCTGGGTGGTGATCCAGCTGTTGGGCACTTGGTGATCCAGACATGGGGCACTGGATGGTGATCCAGCTGTGGAGCGCGGGGTGGTGATCCAGCTGTGGGGTGCTGGGTGGTGATCCAGCTGTGGGATGCTGGTTGGTGATCCAACTGCTGGGCAGTGGTTGGTGATCCAGCTGTGGGGCCCTGGTTGGTGATCCAGCTGTTGAGTGCTGGTGACTGATCCAGCTCTTGAGTGTTGGTTGGTGATCCAGCCATGGGGCACTGCTCGGTGATCCACCAGTTGGGCACTGGTTGGTGATCCAGCTGTTGGGCACTTGTTTGTGATCCATCTGTTGAGCACCGGTCAGTGATCCAGTTGTGCCTTGCTAGTTGGTGATCCAGCTGTGGTGCACTGGTAGGTTATCCAGCTGTTGGGCGTTGGGTGGTGATCCAGCCGTGGGGTGCTGGTTGGTGATCCAGCTGTTGGGCGTTGGGTGGTGATCCAGCCGTGGGGTGCTGGTTGGTGATCCAGCTGTTGGGCACCAGTCGGTGATCCAGCGGTGGGGTCCAGCACCGTGCCCTGAGCTGGAGCGTGGCCTCCTCCCGTCATTCCCCCCGTCACGCCATGTCCACGGCGGACTTAACTCTGTGCTTTCTAATAAATGGCTCCCGGCAGGTTCCTCGGCCTCGCTCCCACCAACCCCCCGGCGTTCGTCAGGCCGCGGTCACGCGCGTCCCAGCCCTGCAGCCGAGTTTTTTTATTTCTCGACTTTCTCCGTGCAATTTTGACATCCTCGCAGTGCTGGGGCAAGATTTCTGCCAGCATCGATTTCCCGCTCGCTTACACCTCCGGAGAACAAAAGGATTGATTGTAGGTGGCCGCGATCGCACCAGTGGTCAGAGCCGTAGGATTAAAGACACCGTGCCAGGGTTGGGGTTTTTTTTTAGGTGCTTTCTCAGTTTGAGGTATAAGACCCACCACCAGGCAGCTGCCTGGCATTTAGCGTCTAGATTTTCGGTAAAATCTTTTTATTTTTGAAAAGCGATATATAGGGACATGGTGAAAGCTGGAGCGGTTACGTTTGCGCTTTGCTCTTTTGCTATAAATACTCCCGTGAAAGAACAGGAATTGTAAAAATTCGGGGGAAATACAGACTCTGCCTTAGTAGAATGAGAAAAAAAAAAAAAAAAAAAGGAGAAATGAGAGCGTCTGCATCCGCAGCTGCTGGGGGAGACCCGCCGAGGTGGGCAGAGCAGCAGCTCCGGTCCAGCTCCAAAG
The DNA here is from genome assembly GCF_965231255.1 of Vanellus vanellus. Lineage (NCBI taxonomy): Eukaryota > Metazoa > Chordata > Aves > Charadriiformes > Charadriidae > Vanellus > Vanellus vanellus. The sequence goes on along the minus strand of NC_138910.1, from coordinate 80,845,836 downwards.
CCCAAAGCTGTCCCGTCGCTGCGGGCAGCGGCCGCTCGCTCCTCCTTTTGGCTGATTATCGGAACGAACGTCCGTCCCGGTGCTCGTTGGGCGCCGTTCCTGCCCTTCCCGGCAGCCGGTGCTGCCCCGGCGGTGGGCGCTGCCGGGCTCCCGTCCGGCTTTGCCATTGCCGGTTCAGGTGGGAGGGGGGGGGGTTCTGCTCAAGGTAGAACTCGGTGAAATTGCAAATATTTGCAATTAGTTTTAATGCCAAAACGGTGATTGAGCCACGCGGCTTCTGCCACGCGCTTAGGAAAAGCGGCAGAGCATCTGGTGTACGACGGCAAAGGGGGGTAAAAGGGTCCCCAGGTTGTATTTGCAGGTGTTTATGGTCAGATGGGGTTCGATTTTCTCCTCGATCTCTGACTTTTCGTGCTGCTGAAGTGACATGCGACAGAAAGAGGGTGTTTAAATACACCCGCACAGAGCCGATCGGCTCCTGGGGTGGATTTGCTTTTGGAATGCCCAAATAATGACGCTAACAAGAATATGTGCAGAAAACTCCCTTTTTATGCAGCTACCGTGGCCGAGCCTGACCCGACCTCCTTCTCCAGGGCTGCTCCTGGTCCGCGGCTGCTGCGGGGGCTCACCATGTTTCTCCCTTGGACGCCGGCGCGGTCCCGCTCCTGCAGCCAGCCCATGTCCCCGGGGATGTCACCTGCCCGGCCCCGAGCTGCGTGCGCGGCCACCGGGGGATGGGGGGGTTCTGCCCTTAATGAGGGGATTGGGCCCCTCTGCTGCGCTCTGCTCTGGGGAGACCCCCCCGCAGTGCTGCCTCCAGCTCGGAGGGTCCCCACAGCAGAAGGCCCCGGAGCTGTTGGAGCGGGGCCAGAGGAGGCCCCGGAGATGCTGGGAGGGCTGGAGCCCCTCTGCTGGGAGGAGAGGCTGGGAGAGGTGGGGGGGGTCAGCCTGGAGAAGAGAAGGCTCCGGGGAGACCTCAGAGCCCCTTCCAGTGCCTAAAGGGGCTCCAGGAGAGCTGAGGGGGTACTCTGGATCAGGGAGGGGAGCCATGGGATGAGGGGGAATGGCTTCAAACTGGAAGAGGGGAGATTTAGATGAGATAGGAGGAAGAAATTCTCTCCTGTGTGGGCAGTGAGCCCCTGGCGCAGGGTGCCCCGAGAAGCTGTGGCTGCCCCATCCCTGGAGGTGTTCAAGGCCGGGTTGGACGGGGCTGGGAGCAACCTGGGCTGGGGGGAGGTGTCCCTGCCCAGGGCAGGGGGGTGGCACTGGATGATCTTCAAGGTCCCTTCCAACCCAAACCATTCTACGACCCTGCAGCACCACGCGGGACAGGGACAGGGCGGCATCGTGCTGGAGCGTGCTGTCCCCTGGGAGTGGGAGAACTGGTCCGGCCTCGCCGGAGGCAGCGGGACATCCAGTGTTTGCAGCCGTCTGTGGTGCAATGCCGGGACTGATGCTGCCTGGGAAAGGAACCACGGGGCCAAACGTTCCTCCCACCAGGAACCTTCCAAGAGGAGTCGGGCTCTGCAGGAGCCTCAAAAAAATCCCGCTTCCTCTTGGGTATTATTTTTATCTCTGCTGGTAAAGCGGCAGCCTTCAAGAAAAATAAATATTTCCAACGTTTCCTGCAGCGCATCAGCTGGTTTTTCACGTAATGGCTTGGGAGGGGTTAGGAATAAAGCCGCGCAGGACCAGCGCAACAGGACCAGGACAAGGAAGCAGCTGCCAAACGAGCCCTTTTGCCTGTACAGGAATGAAAGGGGTAAGAAAATAAAAGGCAGTACGAAGGGTTGGAGTTTTAACTTTATTTCAAAAAAAAAAAAAAAAAAAAAAAAAGAAAAAGAAAAACAAAACACAAAACCAAAAAACCACTATCTAATTCCAAACGATTATATTAACGTAGCTGCTTTAACCAGCCAACGTGTGGTTGCAGACCAACTGCTTAAGGGCATTCTGGTTCTCAAACCTCTGAGTATAAATAATTCTATTTCATCAATATCATAAAATAACTTATTATATATCTTAGCATAAAAACTCGAGAATTAACATCCCCAAAAATACAATACCATTGTAAAATGTTTCGATTAACTTTTTTTTTTTTGGTTTTTTTTTTTTTTTTTTTTTTGCTCTTTAAACCAGAAACTGTTAAGTTGCACTTAAAAAAAAAAAATAATAATAGTAATAACCGTGAGGGGCGTCGGGGGTTTGCGCGCGCCGCCGGCCGCACGGCGAGCAGGGCTCCTTCCTCCGGCACCCCAGCGCCGCTTCTCCCTTCGCCTCCACGCTCAGCCCCAGCGCTCCGCAGTCACTTTTTCTTCCGTCCCCCACAAGATGTAGCTCAACTTCAGCCTAACCCCCCCCTCCCTTGACATCACTTTTACATTTTTTTTTGTTGTTATTTTTTTTTTTTCCTCCCTCCGCCCCCTCCCCACCCCCCACCCCCCAGTAAATCCTCGTGCCAGGGCAGGGAGTTACTTCCTGAGCAACTGGTAAAGTATTGCAAAACTTCAGTGCAATTGGGTTCAGTTCGTGCGCGGCGCCGTCACCGCTCCGGGAGGTTGATCACTGGCACCCACTGATCCATGTAGCGACTCTCCCGGCAGAAACACATCAGCTGACTCAGCGCTGGATCCTTCCACTGCGAGGCATGGGGGTTCTGGAAAGAGAGAGAGAGAGGGAAGGGGGGGAGAGTTTTAACAGAGAGGCAAAACCAAGCCCCACAGAAAGAAAAAGCGCAGCAGAAAACTCGGGAGCGTGATGAATCATCTTAAATTGCCACTAAGGCAAACAAACAGACCCAACCCCAGAACCGTGCGGGGAGTTTGGCAGCCTCGGATTCCGGGGTAGAGTAGGAAAAGATAAAAAAAAAAAGGGGGGGCAAAGCAAAAAAAGAAAAGCAAAAAAGCAAAAAAGAAAAGCAAAAAAGCAAAAAAGAAAAGCAAAAAAGCAAAAAAGAAAAGCAAAAAAGCAAAAAAGAAAAGCAAAAAAGCAAAAAAGAAAAGCAAAAAAGCAAAAAAGAAGAACAAGGCTTCTTGGGCCCTGCAAGTCCCACGGGATCCCCTCTGTGCCGGCCCGGTGGCCGTGCCCCAGGCGCGGCCAGTTCCGGCGTTACCAAACGCCCTTTGGAAATCGCGCTGGATTCCCGGCTTTGCAGGGGAAAAGCCACACTCCGCGCGTTCATCATCGCTCACTGGAAAGACGAGTTCGGCCGTACAGCCAGGCCGCCGCGGCGCTGCCCGCTGCGGGCTACCCAGCGCCAGGGCTGCCGGGCCCCAGCACCCCCGGTGGGCGACGCGGGGCGACGCGAACCAGTAGCCACATGGCTACGAGCGCGTCTTCATCCTTGCGCGACGCAAGGCGCGGGAGAACCCGGCTGCAGCGTGCCGGGCCGGGGGCTGGCGGTGGCAGCGGTGGTGGCGGTGCTCACCGTGACAAGGACGCAGTGGAGGTCGGCGGGGGGCTCGGGGCCGGTGGCGGGCAGCAGGAGCTGGGCCAGGCGCGCCGGGTTGCTGACCCGGAGGATGTTGATGTCGTTCTCGCAGCAGAAGGCCTGGATCAAGGTGAAGTGGATCTGCAGGGCCGCGTCCCCCGCTTCCTCTTCGTCGGCCGCCAACAGGCACAGCACCACGTTGTCCGGGTCCCTGCGGGGACAACCGCGGTCACCGGTGGGGACGGGGGACACTCACCCACACCGGGGGATGAGGGGTACGGGGGGGCATCACTCACACGTTGAGCAGTTTGGCGGCCTCGTAGACGCCGAGGGTGAGGCTCCGCTGGCTCAGCGCCTTGCTCAGCACCTCCTCCAGCGCGTCCCCCGCCTGCTCCATCCTACCGCCGGGACAAACGCAGATAGGCCGCCGTCACCGGGAGCCACGGGAGCCGCCGCCACCACCACCACCACCACCGCCACCACCACCACCCCCCCCCCGGCGTACCCTAACGCACCCGCACCCCTACCTCCCGGCGGTGCGGTGGTCTCCAGGCAGCTCCTCCAGAGTCATAGTGCAGCCGCGGTGCCCCGTGCCCGCTGCTCGGTGCCCGGTGCGCTCCGCCCGCCCCTCTCCGCTCCGCGCCGCCGCCGCCTCTGCGGCACAAAGGCGCCCCCGCGGGCGTTATCCCACCCGCGTCCGACCAACCCGCGCCGGCCTCATTTGCATAACGCCCTTCCCATTGGCTCATGCAAATGAGCGTCTCCTTCCCCCCCACCCCGCCCCGCCCCTTTCAAGCCACCGGCCGACCTGACCCCGCTCCCCGCCGGCCCGGCCGCCACGGGAACCCGCGGGGCGGAGGGCGCTGATTGGCTGAGGGAGGGGAGGAGGGGGCGTGGCCTGCGGAGGGGCGTGGCCTGTGGATGGGTGCTGGCGGGGGGAAGCCGGGGGGGGCGGGGGGGGGGACGCGCACGCACACGATGCGCGTTTTATCCCAAACCGGTTAAAAGCTGAAATATAAATGTGAGCGGGGGCTCTCCCGGCCGGGGGCTGCTCCTACCCCCTCCTCGCCGGTCCCGGGCGGGGGAGGGGAGTGGGGGGCAAAGGTGGGCCGGTGCGGCGGCAGCTGACGCACCGTTCCATGGGCAGCGCTTACTCACGGCACACGCATCGTTTTAAACATGTCACCCGTGCTTTCCTTGCCTGGGCTAGGCCGAGCCCCAGGCCTCTGGCTCCGTGCCCGCCTGCACCACTCGTCACCCTTTATGGTGGCACCTCGAGATAACGGCGGCGACGAGGGGACACACACACACACACACACACACGGGGACACCGGCTGTACCGGCAACACCGGGTCATGTGTAAGGTACGGGCAGGTATGACCTCATCTCACCATCTCGCTCCCCGGGCGAGCATCGCCCTCTGCATCGGGGCGGCGTCACCCATTAGGCCTCCAAAGGCCACAAGTTTCCCTTTAAATACGCAATTAAGGTGAAGTTGTCCATCCGCAGACACAACGGCGGCCGATCCCCGGCGAGCGAACACCAGCGCGCCCGTGAAATAACCTCCCCGGCCCTCCAAAACCTCAGCGCACGCCGTTGCGAAAGATCGGGTACGGGCCGGAGCGCTGGCGGTGGTGACAGCAGTATTTTGCGGAGTGGTTTTCACCGTCAACGCGACGCAGCGGTCCCTCGGCGTAACACGACGGGCAGCGTTTGGCAGCCCACGACGGCACCGCCGTAGCTGCGTTGGTGGCAGGAGGAAACGGGGCGGTGGGAGGGACCCGCGGGCTGCAGGCAGCGCCGGTACCCAGCGCCACAACGGGATCTACCTCGCAGCCCTGGAGAGCATCTGCAACGCGGGGGACACCAGCACGGGGGACACAAGTGGGGGGGACGCGAGCGCGGGGGACACCAGGACGGGGGACGCTGCCCTCGGTGTGCTGCTGTCATATAACCATAGAACCATGGAATCGCCTAGGTTGGAAGGGACCTTTAAAATCATCGAGACCAACCATCAACCTCACATTGCCAACACCACCGCTAACCCACATCCCTCAGCACCACGTCTGCCCCTCTGTTAAATCCCTCCAGGGATGGCGACTCCACCACTGCCCTGGGCAGCCTGTGCTGGACAGCCCTTTCCGTGAAGAAATTTCTCCTAATATCCAGTCTAAACCTCCCCTGGCATGACTCCTTCAAGGAACTGACGGTTTGCTTCACACTCCGTGCCAGCTTTCATGATTGCCGCATCTCCTGGGACGTGGTTTCTGATCTGTGCGTCTGCAGTGACACCTTTTCATAGAATCATAGAATGGTTTGGGTTGGAAGGGACCTTGAAGGCCACCCAGTCCCACCCCCCTGCCCCGGGCAGGGACACCTCCCCCCAGCCCAGGTCGCTCCCAGCCCCGTCCAACCCGGCCTTGAACACCTCCAGGGATGGGGCAGCCACAGCTTCTCGGGGCACCCTGCGCCAGGGGCTCACCGCTCCCACAGGGAAAAACTTCTTCCTAATATCCAATTTAAATCTCCCCTCTTTCAGTGTAAAACTGCTCCCCCTCGTCCCATGGCTCCCCTCCCTGATCCAGAGTCCCCCTCCAGCTCTCCTGGAGCCCCTTTAGGCACTGGAAGGGACTCTAAGGTCTCCCCGGAGCCTTCTCCTCTCCAGGCTGACCCCCCCACCTCTCCCAGCCTCTCCTCCCAGCAGAGGGGCTCCAGCCCTCCCAGCATCTCCGGGGCCCCCTCTGGCCCCGCTCCAACAGCTCCGTGCCTTTCCCACGCCGGGGGCTGCAGCACTCCGTAGGTACAGCGCTACCCCGGCTTACTGCACCGGCGGTGGGGACGGCGGCATTTGAGCCGAGCCAGCGGCGCACCGGGCAGCCTCCTGCCCCGCAGCCTGGCCGTGCTGCCCTCAGGCACGGCGCCCTCGGTGGTGGCAGCTGTGTTGCAAACAGCGCCTGTCACCGCTTCCCCCTGCGAATACCCCCGACGGGCAGGGGGAGGGGGGGGGGGGAACGACCCGCGCTGGACTCCGGCGAAGCAACGCTTCGTGTCGGCCGGAGCCGCAATACCGCTCCGCAGCTGCCTGAGCTTGCTCTCCTGGTGCTGACTCAGCTAAAAGGGGATGTTTGAGCCCGGCGGAGGTCACCCGCTCCCCCAGTTCCCCCCCCACACCGGACCATCTGGCTGCCAGGGGGTGGGCAGCATCCCACCCTCGCCGGCCCCTCCGCGGGGTTTCCGAGAGCTGGGTTGAACTTGGGGGTTTCTCCGGGAAGTTATTTTTGCTGTCGTATGGCCCTTCTCAGCCTGGGAGACCTCCGGGGGGAGGATTTTCTCCTAATGGGAGCTGTGTCAAAGATCACGCTTTCTCAGCTGGCGCGCGGCGAAGCCGCCCTCCTCCCGCGGCGAGTGCCGAAACGCTTGCCCAACCCGGCCGGCAGCGGACGGGGGCTGCAGACGGGGACCCTCGGTGAGGCCTCGCGCCGGTTTTCGGCAGCGGGAGCTTTAACGGTTCGCTTGCGTCGGCGTTTTCCTTCGGCTCGTAAACAGCAGCCGCCGTTTCCCACGGCGCGGTGCGGCGGCGAGGGCGGCCGAGCGATGCAGGGCAGCCTTCAATACGCCGCCTGCGGAGTCCCTTAATTCCCCATTTGGAAAACGAGAGGTGGGGATGAGACCCTTTTCCTTAACGGAATATAGAGAGGGATTGAAGGAGCCCCTGGGTCGCGTTGGCTCTGGTGGGGAAAGCTTCCAAAAGTTTGCATATCTTTCCCCTGGATGGGCTCTCGCCGCCCATTGCGCTGTGGCCCCAGTGGGGTATGACACGACGTAACGAAGCCCACGGCATCGGGAGAAAGGGGGGAGGAAAAAAAAAAGCCTTTTTTGCATCCGGTGGAGGGGGTGGCAGATGGCCGGACCGCAGCGGAACAGGTGGAAGCATTGTGTGGTGACCCTCCGAATTAAGTTCGGTTAATTTGCCGTATCTCCATTAGCGACTAAAGTCTCCGGCTTCCCTGCGAGATCTCGGATTGTCTCCGGCGGGCGGTGTGGCCGCGCAGCCCCATCTGTGACCGGCCGCAGAGCTAAATCTGTCTGGATGGCGACTCAAAAGCAGCTGAAGCCTTTTTTCTCTCTCCCCCGTAGCAGCGGCTCCGTGACCCGCGCCGGCCACGATGGCAGGCGACGCTCTAAAGCCGCGTTTTCCCCGCGGCTCTCCCGCCCGGCGGCAGTTTTCCTTCCCTCCCTTTGCCCAGCGAAGCAGCGGGGATGCCCGGGGGGCACACGGGTCCCTCCGGCTTTGGGGGTGAGGAGGGGGAAAGCGCTGGGGATGCACCTTGGCCGCCGGCCTGGGGAGCCCGGGATGGAGCCGGACCCGCTGCCGTCCCTCCGCCGGCTCCCAGCTGGCAGCTGCCGCTAAACCTTCCTTTCATCGCCTGCCAAAAAAGCGTCCGGGGTGGTTTTCTCCCCCCTCCGCTCCTCCCCCCCCCCCCCCCAACCCTTTAATCCTGATTTTCACCATTTGCCGGGCTGCTGCCTGCAATCCCCTCCCCCATTCGGCATCGCAGAGATGGGGGGCTCAGCCAGGGGGGCTCGCCTCTCCCCTCCCCCCCCCATCCCGCCGCCAACCCCAAATGTGCTCTGGGGCTGTGGGTTTTAGCTCCTTGGTGGACCCGGGCAGCTTGGAGAGCCCTGGGCTAACAGGCAGGGATTTCGGAGATGCCCACTCGGGGGCCACCGCCGCCGCTGGAGGATGTTCTCGGCCAACCGGAGACATGTTTCCCGTGCCTAAGAGCGCCGAGTTGTTTAATTAAAGTTTTTGGGAAGAAGACCAAACATCAAACGGTGTCGGTGAGAGGTGACTAAGCCCGTCCCCACCGACGGGGCCAGCAGCCGGCCAAGCCCCGTCCCGGGGGGCTGCGGGGGGGCCACCCACAGGGTGGTCCCGGCCACCGCCGCCGCTCCTGCCCCGTGAGCCCCGCGGCGCGGTGCCGGGGGGGCTTTCGTGTCCCTCGTCACCCGGCTCTGTGCTGTGCGGCCCCGTTCCCCATCTCAGCGCTGTCCCCATCCGCTCCTTCGGTCCCCTGCCCCGCTGCTGTCTCGCGTGGGACCTCTCGCCCGTTCCGCTGACCCCCCCCCCCCCCCCCCCGCCCCCGGTCCATCCCGCTGCCAGTCCCGGGTCTGGCCCGCGTTGCAGGAAGACGCTGCCCCGCGCCGCGGCACCCCGGCCACGCTCCCCACCACGCTCCCGGCCTGGCGGGACCATGCGTTCCGGGCGAGCGTTTTCCCTCCCGCTTGGATCTGCCGGATAACGAGGGGCAGCGGTCACCTCTGCAAAGCAAACGCCAGCTTGCACATTCCCCCGGGGGGGGGAGAGGAGGGGGGGGGGGGGCGGCCTCTGGTCCAACGGTCACCGCATTTTCCCAGCGGCATCCCAGTCCAGGGCTGAGCCCGGCCGGGGCAGGGTCAGGGGCTCCGGGGGACACGGCAGAGAGCCCAAAAGGCGCTAAAACCACCGAAAAATCAAACCCAGCCATCGGAGATGGGGGAAGGGCGGGCAGGCGCAGGTCCCGGTGTGGGCTCCGGAGCCTCCCTGGAGTGTGGGACTTCTGTGTATATGACACAAAACATCGTTTTCCCCCCGTTTTCCTTTGGAGGAGCTTCTCCATCCCCGAGGCAATTAAAAGCGGGGATCAGCTGAGGCGGTCCCTCGTTGGCATTCGGGGTTTGACTTTGGCCGGCGCCTGGGAGCGCGCGGGGCAGCCGGGAAGCGCGGCTCCGGCTGGGTTTGGCTCCGGAGGTGGGCACCGTGCCAGCGGCTTTCCCAACCGCCCGGGTCACAGGAGTCCAGCCCCGGGCCCGGCGCGGTGGCACTTTGCAGGCAGCAGGGACAGGACTTCCCTGGAGGAGGCATTCACCTTTCCCGGTGGATGCAGGGAACAGCTTGGCCGGAGCAAGAGCCGCGTCCCCTCCCTGCAGCCGTGGGGTCGGGTTGTGCAGATGTAGGTGGCAGGGGCCAACGGTCCCCAAAATGCCAAGTCCCGACCCCAGGAGAGTGGATGTGGGCTCAGGAAGAGGAGGCCCCGGAGATGCTGGGAGGGCTGGAGCCCCTCTGCTGGGAGGACAGGCTGGGAGAGGTGGGGGGGGTCAGCCTGGAGAGGAGAAGGCTGCGGGGAGACCTCAGAGCCCCTTCCAGTGCCTAAAGGGGCTCCAGCAGAGCTGGGGGGCACTTTTTACAAGGGCATGTCATGACAGGAAAAGGGGGGGAATGGCTTCAAACTGGAAGAGGGGAGATTTAGATGAGATATGAGGAAGAAATTGTTGCCTGTGGGGGCGGTGAGCCCCCGGCGCAGGGTGCCCCGAGAAGCTGTGGCTGCCCCATCCCTGGAGGTGTTCAAGGCCAGGTTGGACGGGGCTGGGAGCACCCTGGGCTGGGGGGAGGTGGCCCTGCCCAGGGTGGGGGGGTGGGACTGGGTAGTCTTCAAGGTCCCTTCCAACCCAAACCATTCTACAACTCTATGATTTTATACTAAACTAAGCCGACTGGTCTGGTATGGGGCGTTTCATGCAGCGCCGGGCTCCCTGCACCGAAAGCAAACAATGGCACCCCCCGCTTTCATCGGCAGAGGTGGACACTGTGAACCAGGACAGCAGCGAAGGGGCCGGGGGCAAACACCGTCTGTCCCCCCCTCACCTCATCCACATGCATGAAAGGAGGAAATTTGGGGAGTGGGACCCCAGGTTGGGGATACTGGTGCCTGCTGCTCTTTGCCCAGCAAGGCTGGCTGCGGACTCCTGACCTGGGGGGGTCCTCTCCCCTCTCCCAAAGGCGGGGGTGCAGGGACCTGGGGGCGCAGGGATCTGGGGTGCAGGGATTTGGGGCGCAGGGATCTGGGGTGCAGGGATCTGGGGGCGCAGGGATCTGGGGGTGCAGGGATTTGGGGTGCAGGGATTTGGGGTGCAGGGACCTGGGGGCGCAGGGATCTGGGGGTGCAGGGATTTGGGGTGCAGGGATTTGGGGATGCAGGGACCTGGGGGTGCAGGGATTTGGGGGTGCAGGGATTTGGGATGCGGGGACCTGGGGGATCCAGGGGCCCAGGGAGCCAGGGGATCTGGGACGTGTTTATCCCACGCCGGTTTGCCCGTGCTCAGCACATTCCTGCTGTCCTCAAAGCACCACTGAAAGGGATTTGGGTCTGTTCAGGCTCAAGCAGCTGCTGGTAACTGTTAATTTAGGAGAGCAGAAACCGGTGCTGCTCCCCAAAACATGCCGGAGAGCGCTGCTGCTGCTCCGGGCAGCGATGTTCCCTCTTCCCTTCCCACGCCCGTCCCTGCCCGCATCCCTCCATCCCTTCTCTCTGGGTGAGGAGGGCATTTTTCCCACCCAGCGCTCGCCTTTGCGGGTGTCCCCACACCCCACGTCCATGCCGGAGCGGTACCGGGTCACCCAGTGGCCTGGGCTGCGGTGCCGGCAGACCCAGCGGAGGCGGTGGCATTGGGCGCTTGCGGGAACAGCCGGAGCACCGGCAGCGCCGGGCAAAGTCCAGGAGCCAGGACACCCCCCGGCCGCCTGCAGCGCCGCTCCCCAGATAAACCCGCAGTAAACGGCCAAAACAAACTTTGTCCTGTTTAATAGCTGCGCGGAATCGTAAAATAGCCCATGAGTGGCATTTGCATGAGTTAAACGCTCTCCCGCCCCGCGTGCTTTCTCCGCAAGGAAATCCGCTTCCTGCGAAATTGCTGCGGGAAACACCCCGTCCTGCTCGTCCCGTCCCAGTCCCACCTCCTGCTGGGATGTCCCCCTCTGCCAAACCCGTGGATTTTCCCCTGGTCCGGTGGGGAGGGCTGGCCCCCCCCTGGGGAAAAAACACCCACTGCTGCTGAGCGCGGTCACACGCAGGAGAACAGAGCCGGGCTTGATCACCTTTGTAGTTACCGTCACCTTCACTGCTGTTCCTGGGAGGAGCAGGGAGGTCACACGGGGACAGGATGCGAGTTTACATTGAGTTCCTTTAATTTTGTCCCCTGGGAAGGTGCTGGGAGGGCTGGAGCCCCTCTGCTGGGAGGACAGGCTGGGAGAGGTGGGGGGGGTCAGCCTGGAGAAGAGAAGGCTCCACGGAGACCTCAGAGCCCCTTCCAGTGCCTAAAGGGGCTCCAGGAGAGCGGGGGGGGGACACTCTGGATCAGGGAGGGGAGCCATGGGATGAGGGGGAATGGTTTATAAACTGGAAGAGGGGAGATTGAGATGAGATATTGGGAAGAAATCGTTGGCTGTGGGGGCGGTGAGCCCCTGGCGCAGGGTGCCCCGAGGAGCTGTGGCTGCCCCATCCCTGGAGGTGTTCAAGGCCGGGTTGGACGGGGCTGGGAGCAACCTGGGCTGGGGGGGGGTGTCCCTGCCCGGGGCAGGGGGGTGGGACCGGATGGTCTTCAAGGTCCCTTCCAACCCAAACCATTCTGTGATTCTATGAAGCACTGAATGGGGAAGAGCCCTTAGAAATAAAAGCTCGAAGGACCTTAAAGCGAAGCTCTGCGTTTGATGGTCATCGCGGTAACGACTGTAGCGGTACGCAGAGGTGAAACCACGACATCTCTCTGACAGCAGATTTAAAACCCGCGTGTAACGGCGAGAAACGCAGGAATCTTCCTTCCAGGGACTCCGGGGAAGGTTTGAAGGGCATATTTCCCCCTGTGCCGGCAGGGACCCCCTTCACCCGCATCGGGGGGACCCTTCTTCCCACGCTCGGGGGGCGCGGGGCTGTCCCGGAGCTCGGGGGCAAAAAAAAACCCCCCCCATCCCCCCCCCATCGCTCGGGGAGAGCCACAGCCCTTTCCCGCGGGGAGAGGGGCGCCGGGCTGTGCGCGCTCCCTGCGCGCTCCCTGCGCGCTCCCTGCGCGGGCGCGGACGGGGGTGGGCGCGGGCGCCGCTTCTCCGGCGCCCCCTGGCGGAGGCGGCGGGGAGAGCCGCGGCGTGGGGGCCGCGGGTTCGAGCCCCCCGGGGGAGCCATAGGGAGCGCGGACCGGCGCATTTCTGCCACAAAACAACAAAAAAACCTTATTATATAGATATATTTTTTTAAAAGTAATTCTGCAGTAAGAAAAAAAATTACCCAAGGTGTAACATATCACGATAGAAAAGCTCAACCTTTAATGCCTGTCCTGGTGCTCACTGTCCTGTCTTTTTTTGATTTTTTTTTTTGGGGGGGGGAGGGGGATGAGGTGGGTGACCCCAGGGCTGGGGCAGCCTGGCGGGAGCAGCGGGGTTGGAATGCTGCTGGCTGTGCCCACGCTGAGCCCCCTGCCCCACGGGTGGGCCACCCACTGCCCGGTTGAGTGGGGGACATGGGCTGTAAATCCAGAGGGAAATAAAAGGTGAGAAACCTTCTCGCGGCGGGGTGGGACGGAGGTGGGGACATGTCCTTCCTGATGGCATCTCCCCACCAAACCTGTCCCCCGGCGGGAGCGGCTGCAGCCCTGGGGACCTCTCTGCCCCCCAGCCCAGAAGCTCTTTAGGAGGAATTAGAGGGGATGAAAAGAGCAGAAAAATGCGGCGACACGTGCTCCGGGGCATCTGCCATGAGCTGCTTCCTGCACCGCCTCATGGAACAGCCATGTCCCGCAGGGCCAGAGCGGGACCGGAGGTTCCTGACATCCCCAGCCACAGCCGTGTCACTGGGGATGTGTGGTGCCACCGTGGCACCCGCTTCCCCGCCTGCCCAGGGGACGAGGAGCTGCCCTCGCTGCCTGCGGAGGTGCCGGGGGACATGAGGGCTGGTCCCCGGGGAAGGAGTGGAGCTTGTCCAAGTTCGGGAGTAAGGACGAGTGTGCAGAGAGCACTGGGCGCTTGCTGGGAGGATGCTTCCCTGGCTGGTGTGGGGGCATCACTGCAGAGGGTGGCTGCAAACTGACGGCAAATTAGCAATCATTAACTGAGGTTTCGTGTTGCTAGCACTGCAGAACTTAGTAATGGATGCTTTTCTTTCCCCCCAGCAAGCCCTCTGCTACGCCTGCCGCAGTGTTGGGAATGCTCATGGTGAGGGCTCAGAGAAGCCCCGAGAAGCTGTGGCTGCCCCATCCCTGGAGGTGTTCAAGGCCGGGTTGGACGGGGCTGGGAGCAACCTGGGCTGGGGGGAGGTGGCCCTGCCCGGGGCAGGGGGTGGCACTGGGTGGTCTTCAGGGTCCCTTCCAACCCAAACCATTCCATGATTCTATGATTCTATCCCTGCAGCGCAGTGCCGAGATCTCCGGCGCTGCTGCCGGGCGGCTCTTCCCAGGAAGACTGGAGCAGCACCTTTCAGGCCAATCCTTTAGCATCAATTTGCAACAAGGGTAATTTATTTATTTTTTTTTATTCAGTTCTGTAGAGCAGTTTAAAATATGCAATTTTTAAGTGAATGGTGTAAAGTGTTTTTTTTAAAGAATATACACTTCTAAGGAAGTCAAATAGCGCTGGTACAGGTCCCTGGTGCTGGAAGGTTCCCTCATCCTGAAGCAGTCTGGCAGATCAGCCGCGCGCCGCAGTCACCGGGAGCGCCGGCGATGCTTGCAGAGGCCAGTCCGGAGCGGTAGCAGCAAGCTGTGCTGGTTTTATTTTCATGTATTATGGGAGCTGCCAGCACTTTTTAATTAATTTTTCGCCTCTTTTTCTGCTCAGGAGCAGTCTCTAGGCAAGAGACAGCTTTCTCTGCTTGGTTTGCAGCTACTCGTGTAATGATTACCCCGCTTGAATACATTCAAGTGAAGCGATTTCCAGCGCTGGTGTTACTGTTTGCACTGCGCAGCTCCCTCCTCCTTTGCAGCTGGGCTGGGATTTGGGCAAATACCGAGTTTTTGCAACTTTTCATTTGTTTTTGGGCCAGGGCCTCGCCAGGGGCGGCGGCAGCTGCCGAGCGGTGGCCGTGCACGGCTTGGAGGAAAGATGGTCCGATGGAATGCTGAGGCACCCCGGGGCTGCAGGACGGTGACTTCAGGGTGACAGCTTGGCATGTGGGTCCCCAATTTGGGGCTGGCTCTTTCTGTCTCCCGGCTGGGTCCCAGGACACCAGAGGAGCTGTCGACACAACACAGGGTGGTCGCAGGATGGCATCCCGGGGGCGAAGAGGATGCTCTGGAGGGCTGCTGAGGAGGTGGGGAGGGGGCTTGGATCTAAACCAATGGAAGAGGGTGAGCTGTGAACCAAAGGGCTCCTCTGAAGGCTGAAGAAAAGAGGATTTCTTTGGGAAAGGGGTTGCACGACTGTGAGGAGCCTCGGTGGGAGGGATTCCTGCCTGAAGGAGGGGATGAGGGCTGGCGGAGGCGGCGGCGGAGGGCCTCGCAGGGCTGGTGGCTGCTCCTGATGCGGAGCGGGTGCCGTTCCCCCCGTCGCCGCCCGCGTTGCAGAGCCATATGTTAATAACACTTTGTTCTTGGGTTCTTTCATCAGAGGCGCTCCGAGCGATTCACAGGCGGCAGTTGGTGTGTGCAGCACGCCCACGGCGAATGCAAAACCCCTTTTTTCCCCTTTTTTTCACAGAAAGGGGGCTGGCAGCGAGGGGCTGCCCAGGCTGCCAGGTGGGTGCAGCGGGGACAGGGACATCCTCGGGCCAGCGGGGTCCCTGCCACGCAGGGAGGGCTGGTGGCTCGAGCAAGCAGGGTGGCTCCATGGCCCTTCATCACCAAAGTCTGGCCCCTCGCTGCAGGCTGCACAAACTGCCGGTGGTTTTGTTCCATTTTTACTACGCCTTTTCGGCCAGGAAAGTAGTGTCTTGGTCTGATTCTTCCCGCGGTCCTCCGAATTCTATCTTTAGTGGTGTTTGTGGTTACAGGAGCTGTGTCACGGTGGGGTGTCCTCACATGTCCCCCCTGCGCTGGGGACCCGTGCCCCGTTATCAGAGCAGGCAGCACCGCGCTGCCACTCGTTCTTACCACAAATGGGACCTCCACCATGAACAGGACCTCCACCATCAACAGGACCTCCACCATGAACTGGACCTTCACCATCAACAGGACCTCCACCATCAACAGGACATCCACTGTAAACAGGACCTCCACCATCAACAGGACCTCCACCATCAACAGGACCTCCACCATGGCCTGGGGACCACACTTCCCACAGTGCCTTATCCGAGCCGGCAGCCCTGCGGCTCTCTGCTCGTTTGTCTCTTTATCTAAAGCAGCAGCCGCGGGGACCCCGTGGGATGTTAACGCTGGGACAGTCAATGAGTGACGCAACACGGACCATGAAGCACATCAAGTTAAACCCACTGCATGAGGAGGCGTCAGAGGTCTTGCTACCAGGCTACGGGTTGAGCATCTCTCATCTAAGGTGCTGGGATGTGCCCACGCTTCACTGGTGGACGAGAGGACTACTGTCACGGGAAGCGGGCGGGATGAGGGCGCTTGGGATCTCTCAGAAACACGCCCCAAGCAATTGCACATCCCCCTTGGACATTTTTGGGGCTGATGCCTTAACAATTGTGTGCGATGGAGAACCAGACCCTCGGCACTCTGCTTGCGAGCAGCCTCCTGTGTGTTTCTCTGCCGGCCTCGCCAGCTGAGGTTCGGCCTCCGTAGCCCCCCCACGCCATCCGTGGGCTTTGACGGTCTTTACACCTGAATTCCCCCAGCCGTACATCAGCCCCGGGCTCACGCCGGCAGCAGCACTGCTCAGATGGGCTGAGGAAGCCCTCCGGCTCTCCTTGGCACCCCGAGGATGCACAGCGAGCCTGCCCAGGACGCGCTGCAGCCACCAGGATTCGGGGCCCCGGCGCTGGTCGGGTGGTGGGACCCTTTGCAGGTCAGGGGACTGGGATGAGCCGGAGCGGTGGGGAAACCTCCAGAGCTTCCAGCCGGAGCTGAACGTGCAACAACAGCCCCGGGGCTTGTTTGGGCTGCAGAGACCTGCACAGGTCAAGCAGCCCACGCCGCTCGTTAGCAGAGAGCCAGGGTAGTTCCTCTGCCTGTAATCACCCTAATGAGTAGTTGTCTTGCCCAGCTGCAGCAGAGGCAATTCCGTGACCTGCTTTCGGTGTGTTTGATCTCGCTTTTCTTGTATTTCTTCGCCTGGGTGAGGTGCTGCCGCAGCAGGTACGGTCAAGCGCGTGTGGTCCGAGAGCGCCCCGGACCTGCACGTTGACTGAAGCCGATGTCCTCTGGGGCTCGCTGCCAGCACCCAGAGACTCGGTGCGTGTGCCACGCTCCCCTTCTGGAAATACATACCTCATTAGTGACCGACAGCATCAGCATTAATGGCTCCAGCTAATCGCCCAAGCCTGACATCACGCTGGTGGAGGAGGCGATGCCTTCCACGCACGCCTAAGGTTTGCTGCACGGGAGCTGCTGCTCCTGCTCATCTCCATCTGCCCAGAAATCCGTGGAAATCCCACGGCTTGCCCCAAGCTCCCGGATGATTTGGAGATTCCCCTCGCTGGTTCCCAGCCTCCTCGATGTTTCTGCAGAGGTTTCGTCGCTGGCGAGAGGGGCCAGCGGCCATCGGAGGCTGCCGCGGGGATGTTATAATCCCCGTGTCGATGCCCAGCCCGCAGCCCGGCCCTCCGCCTGCAACACAGCGATGGGATCCGACTGCCGCCCGTGCGGGATGCTCCGGGGGAGGGATGGCTCTGCGTCTCCCTGCCTGCTGCAGGGGAGCGCGTTTCCCTACGGGGGTGCCTCTCAGTGGGAGAGCTAAAACCAGTGCTGAATGACAGCCCCAAGAATTTCTGGTGCCTGGTTTGTGTAAGGACTGTGGCTGCCTCCAAAGCACCACCCCGGCGGTGCGCACAGGACCCCTTCCCAGCCATCTCCGGGGGGACAGTGCTGAATCACTCTCCCCTTTACCCTCCTGCGGGTGGGAGGTGAGGAGACCTCGAAACCTGGCTCTGCCCGAGCAAAGGATTAGGGCAATGCTCAGAAACGCAAAAAGCAGAGCAACGCCTTCTCCCCAGGAGCAGTCCGTGAGGATGAGCTAAACCAGCTGGGGGGGGGGGGGGGTTGTGTGTCCCACAGGGGGTCTTCCCCCACCCCAGACCCCGAAGCTCCCCCGGCTGAGAGTCCCATGGCCCCACGGCCGGTCCCACAGCCTCTGTCCCCTGCAAGGAGCAGAGTCCGCACCGCCACACGCCTCGCCGCAAAGCCACCCTGGGGTGCACCGTCTCTCTGTGCTCCGAAGCAGCTGCGGAGCGCTGCGCCGTTGGAGGGACCCATCCTTCTGCGCCCCACCACGGGCTGCTGCCGGGGGGCACGTCGGGGCCCTGCAGACCCCCTGCCTGCTCGGGGCCACGCACAGGGGACGGCGTGGGGACCCCTCTCTGCTGTGGGGTGGGGGCCAGCACCGTGCGAGGGCACCCACGGAAGGAGGATTTGGGGTGCAGAGCGGTGCAGCCCACAGCCAGCCCCCGGCCAGCACGGGGGCTCTCGCCAAAGGTTTTCCCTTGGCCTCGTGGCAGCGTGCGCAGGACTTGTTTAAATCAAATACAGCAGAGCAAATAAGAGACTCAGCTGACAGCGTTGTGCCGGGGAGACGGCGATAGAGCCACCCCCTGTGCCGCACACCCCCCGGGGACCTCTCTTCTTTGCCCAGGGGTCCCGCAGGGCTCCGCTCCTCCTGCAACTGAAATGGGCAGGGAGAAGCAGGCAGGGAGAAGCAGGCAGGGAGAAGCAGGCAGGGCGAGGGGAGCCCCATGTGCAAAGAGCCACAGCCGCCCGCTGCCTGCCCAGGGGGCTCCCGAGCCGGGCTGCTGGCAAGGATGGCTTCGCACAGGCACCGGGGCTGGCCCAGCCCCCCAGCCCGGGTCATTTTTATTTTAAATAAAATCAGTAAGAAAACCCAAGCACAAGCGCTGGGTCGTGCTGGCAGCAGGTCCCTCGCACGGGGTAGGCTGGGGAAGCGCTGCGGGTGGCGGAGGCATCTGCACACCCAGCAAACGGGCGCATGGGGCGGCAGGACAAAGGTCCCAGGTCGCTTGACACCGGTCTCTATTAGAAATTGGTGGTGGCGGGAGGGACAGCTGCAGGGCAGATGTGCGGGAGAGCTGCAGGACAGATGTGTGGGAGAGCTGTGGGGCAGATGTGTGGGAGATGTGCGGGGCAGATGTGCGGGAGAGCTGGGTTGAGGGTAGGGAGTCTTTTCCAACCCATTAAGTTGGTGATTTCACGGGGGCTGCGGTTTGCAGCACTCTCAGCGTAACCAGGAGCGAGCCAGCTACGATAGCATTACAGCTAAAGGTGTAGCAAAATGTGATTTTTTTTTAATAATACCCTGATACGGTAGAAACATCCCTTTTCGTGCTGCATTTCTGTGTCAGCCCAGAAGCACTTGTGCTTACGTGAGTGCCTGGAGGCAGTGGACGTGCCTGGGGTTCTTCTGGGCCCTGGGAAGGGCCACCTTGTGCCGTGCACGGTGCCGTGCTGCGGTGCCACGACGCTGGGGGGGGGTCTGCCGGCGCGGCGGGGAGCTTGGCCGAGCCGCCGGCTCACGGATCTGCCTCCTGCTCCTTGCTCTCCTGCAGCTGCCAGGTGGGAAGCTGTGTCTTCCTTCGCTCAGCCCTGCCTTGGCCCTGCCCCAAAATAACCCTACGCTCGTTCCCTGCCCTGCCTCGTGCTCCGTAAAACAAAAGAGCCCTTTTTATTTGTACGACAGATGAAATCTGGGCTCTGCGGAGCGGCTGTAGCCAGCCCGCAGCCGGCGGAGGGGAAGGAGAGGCTGAGCCGCCGGCCGGGGAGCGAGGCGGGCAGGCGGGCTGGGGATGCTGCGGGGTGACTCAGAGTGGTCTCGCCTGCTCCTGCTTCGCAGCTCGTGTCCGCCGTGTCCCCGCCAAGCTGCCGGCTCAGCAGCCCGGCCCAGCTCTCCCACAGCCGCCCTCCACACCCTGCAGCCCGGCCGACTCCGATCCAGGCGCACAAACAGGATGAGCTGGTTTTCGGCACGGAGACGGGCTGGGAGCCGGCGGGGCTCGGAGGCAGCGCTGATGAACATGGCTTTGTCCCCACGGCCGCTTCTCCGGCAGGACTGGGACCGGGACCGGCCAAAGCTGTCCCGGACAGCCTCGGTGGCAGTGTCAGCCTGGGACACGTTAACAGTTGTACGCCAGGGGGTTTCGGTGCCCTACAGACAGTGTGGGTCCAGATTCTGACTGTCCATCTGTTTTGGATACAGGGCGGCGAGTCAGCTTGCTGCAAAGACGCGTCCTGTTTGCACACCGCGTCTCTGGACTCGGATTTTGGCCAAAACTGTAACTTTGGGATGCTTGAACCCAAAGGCCCAGCCCCAGCTGCCCCCGCCAGCAGGCAGGGCTGCAGGCAGGGCTGCAGGCAGGGCAGGACACAGCCCCAGGCTTCGCTCGCTGGCATGGAGAGCCACGCCGATGGCTTTTCTCTGAAAGACTGTGGGTTGCAGGCTGCTTTGGTTCGTTTCCTAGGCGATGTTCACAAGAACGATGCAGCGCTAGAGTATCCAGCATGGGTCCAGCCCGGCCCCTGCCCCCGGGGACAGGGACAGGCTGTCGCAGGTATCAGGGCTCCCGTGGGAGTCCCCGCTGGCGTCCCCAAATGCCTCAGGGCCACCAAATACCGTGACTGTGGGTCAGTGTCAGCAGCCAGCCCGGTGCAGGAGGCTGAGCTGCTCCGTCGAAGGCGCGGAGGGAATGTGACCCCGGACGCTGGACCTGCTGCTGAGCGCGCAGGAACGTGCAACCACAGGGTCGCCCTGCACTCGGCTGCACCCGCGGTTTAACGTGTTCCCCTTCCTGCCCTGGCACTGCCGGCGGCAGGGCTGAGGCGTGAACCCTTGCCAGCCTAAAAAAAAAAAAAAATATGGGGGAAAAACCCAAGCATCTTTGCTTTTTTCCAGCCAGATCGGGGCCCTGATCCAGCTGCCGGTGCTGCCCGCTGGGCGGTGTGCCGGCACAGCGGCGGCGACGGCAGCGCGTGGGAGGCGGCAGCAGGCAGAAAGCGGCCGTGTCAGCTGCAGCCGAGATGGGAACCTGCCCGTGGAAGCGGGAGGCAGTTCTAGCTGGCAGGGAGGAGCAGTTTTCTGCCCAGACAGTTACCGGCCGGCCCAGCGGGTTTCGCTTTGGCATGTCCCAGTCTTCCCAGCGCTGCTGCGCGCGGCTGTTGGCCGTTTCACTAAGGCACCTTTGGTTTATTCCCCTCTAATTTTCAGTGCAGCGTGGCTAACTGCATCATTTCACCCGTGGCGGTGGTGGCTGCTGGGGCGCAGAGGCTCCCCGCGGTCCCGCAGCGCCCAGACCCCGGCGTCCCTGTGCTCTGCTGAGCCTTTTAGGAAGGGGAAACATTTTCTTCTCCTCTTTCCCTTCTCTGTCTTTTCAGATTAAGGAGGTGGCAAAGCCTCCTCTCCTCCAGGGTTGGTCCCAAGGGAGGTTTTTGATCGCCAAGGTGGCTCCAGCACACCCCAGCCCCTTCTGCAGCACCAGGGCCTCGGGAACCCCGGGGAAGGGGTGGGTAGAGGAGAGGTCATAGAAATAAACCACACAGAAGCGATAAAAGCAGTGTTTGGCGTACCTGACCTTCTGCTTTGTAGCGTTCCAGTGCTGGTTTTCTCGCCTAAAAATACCTTTTACCTTGACTGCTGTGAAGGAAGAACGCTTGCTTAGCAGGTTGTTTAGGATTCAGGCAAAGAAAGTTCAGGCAGAGCTCAATTAGTCTGGCTTAATTTCCAAGCGAAGTTCTGTGTCGGCATGATTTGCTTCGCTTGTCTGTTGCACATTTTAATGCACAGAGCAGTACTGGGCTTTTTTATTTTTCAATGCACGTACTTCACGTAGAAGCACTGTTGTTATTCATATGTTTACAGCCCTCCTCATAATGAAACTGCCGGTCTTCTCTGCTACCAAAAAATATATCTAGCACTGTGCCCAAGTGAGGAGAATATGTGGGAGGATAAAGCCGTGTGGTGCAGATTGTGTATCTTCTCGTGAGCTCTGCCCGACTCCTCCTCGTCATTCCTGCTGTCCTTCTGCCCAGCGCTGCTTAATTCTGGGAGTTCTTCTCACAAGGGATCCATACGCCACGAGTGCACTGATGCCAACAGCTGAGTAACAAGTGCTCTGTGTTCTTGCTACCTGCTGTATTCACTGCGATGAGCAAGCACCGGCAAGCACTAGGTACCGCTTCGCTAACGAAGTGTACTTTGTTACTATATTAGTAATGCAATATTAATTAGCAATGGGAAAATATTGTTATTATGTCAGTAATGCGAAGTAATTGCAAAAGTTAGAGTTTTAGGTAGTCTGCTTGCTATCTTCCACTCGCCAGCTGCTACTTCAGACTCTCCAGAACCGTATCTTTGCTTATAAAAAGTGCCAGGAATAGGTCATCTGTCCCACTTCACTTTGCTGAAGCCAGTGGACGGCCGTAGAGCATCTCAGTATGAATGGTCGGTATCGTCACGCAGCAAATTAAAAATGCAATGAAAACAATTGCCAGAACAAACTGAGCAAGAAGTTGCTAAGTTTCTCTGCTGCATACAGTGACTATGTGATACCTGAAGTTCTCTTACTGGTCAGAAATCATGGCCATACTTGACTTTATTCAGAAGCAAGCGTAATGTTTTCTGTACAAGAAATCACTGTATTTTGTATGGCCTAGGAAATTATTATTCTCAAAAAAAAAAAAAACCCAAGCAACCTCCTCCTTGTCCATACATTGTACATTCTGACAGCAAAGTAACATGTGGAGAAAATGGGCAAAACAGATCTATAAAGGTTCTGAAGTTAAAAATTAGGGAAAACGTGTCTTGGGAATGGAGCAAGGACCCAAACGAATTCTTCTCCCCCTGCCCTCAACTTGCCGCATTTCCTATTCTTGCTTAATAAGCAGGCAGCCAACAGCTGTTGGCAAAGCTTGAAAATAGCATAAGAGTGTAGCGTGTCAGAAAGCGCTCCGTGCCTCTTTTGGTAAGCAGTGCAGGAGCGGCTCCGTAGGTAGGTTATCTATAGGCCGGCTTCGGCCAAGGAGCGTTGCACGTCCCAGCCATAAATAGCACCAGCAATCCACTTCTTTGGGGGGGGGGGGTGGTGGAAATATTGGTTTTACTCCAGTGCGAAATGATAACACCAGCGTCTGCTACGCAGGAGAACTGCATCAGCCTGCCCAGTCTTTGACGCCAGCTCCTGGAAGTCTTCTGCGCGTGCTTGAATTACCCCCATGCTGTCTGCTGGAGTCTAATCAGCAAGAAGCGTTAACGAGATGACTGTCCTGAGACTGATGTGTACGGTTTCAGTGATTTGGAAGACATTATATAAAAGTTACACATCCTTGATTAGAAGCAGAAGCACCGCGTTCATAGTCCTTGGCTATTTAATTCCCAGGCAATGGTCATCTGTGGTCCAGACCTTCAGGATTGACTGCGGTTCAGCATCGCTGAGGGTGCACGAATGTTTCCCCGGCAGGAAATGTTGCTGACATTTGGAGAGTAGCAAAGCCCCAGACGTTGCCATCTGTCCTCTCGGCCGACCGCAGCACGATCTCTGTCCTTATCCAGCATGGGCCGGGACGTGAGGAGGTGTGATGCCCTTGCGCAGCAGCCGTGCTCGCCAGGAGCCAGGCACATGCTCTCCCTGCACAACGGAGAGCTCTGTTGGTACACCGCATCCATGGTCAGCAGCCTGAGGTGTGAAAAGCAGTTGGGGCTGTTGTTTCTCCATGAAGCAGTGCATGGGAAGGCTTGGCTGTGGGTGGCTGTGGTTCTCCTTGGTGGCCGGGACGCTGCACCTGCCAGCCACACCAGAGCGCAGAAACCAGCCTCGCTTGTCTGCAGCATCTCAGCCCAAACCAAACCGTGAAAGATGTTTTCTTTGCTGAGCGCTTTTTTCCCCGGCCCTTTCTACCTGTGGTTCTGTCCACAAACGCAGTCCCACTAGAAGACGCGTTTCAGCCAAGCTTCCTAAGGAAGCAGTGTGTGTGCAAAGCTGCCAGCCCCAGCCGTTCCCCCAGTCACCTTTGCATTTGTTGGCCAGCATCGAGCAGATTTAACAGAGCAACAACGACTAGAAAGGCCTTATCTTCTTGTAAGCCCTGTGAAATGAGGCAGCTGGGTGCGGGGCAAGGATTTAGCTATTGCTCCTCCACAAGGCAAGCAAAGTACCTGGAGGAGCAGTGCTCCAGAAGGAAAACAAGGTCTCTAGAGGAGCACTGCTCCTCCAGACTCCACAAGGTATCGATGAACACGATGGGACCCACCTGGATCTCCCCAGGTGTAGGAAGCCAGGCTTTTCGGCTCTGCTGCTCATGAAGTCATTGGTTTGACTTGAACATTTTCTCCTCTTTTTCCCTAGAGAGAACGGCAGGCTGCAGTCCTGCCGAGGAGTGGGCTGGAGGAACGAGCTGCCATGTCAACATTCAGGTTGGGATTCCTGCAAGGCTGCTCCTGTTGAGTGAGGCAGAAGTTATCAATTCGAACGTGCCGATTAATGAGTTTGCTTTTAAAACAAGGCCTAAACCCAGGTAACTTCTCCTGTCCTGACCGTGCTTGTCCTTTGCATGACGGGAGAAGTACAACACTCGTGTGGGTACGGCGCTAGGGCTCTCCCTCGGTGTAAAGGCTCCCTTTTAGTTTAAAAATTTTAACCCCCCTTTTTTAACGTTACAAATTGAAATGTTATCTTATGGCCAGAAGCACCTGAAAACTGTGAATTATATGCAGCAGACAACATTGTCATTTGGACTTTTGACCTGCGCAGCTAATTGTCGGGCCTCTTTATTGCAAACGCCAACGTGCAAGCTGGTGGCGCGTGCCAAAGTGTGCGACGGTCCTGTGAAGAGCCCGGGCTTCCTGTCATGCACCTGCAACTCCTGTTTCTTGCAGTGCAGAAGGAGTAAGTCTGGTTGTTGGCGATCGTATCCACATGACGATCAATTTCCCAGTTGATACTAAAATGCTTTGAATCTGTTTTGTGTTTAATTCAAGGTGTGACCCAAAACCTATTATGCCACGTCTGCACTGGGAAAAATTTGGAATGCGGAATATACATCAGCTCACAGTATAGCACGGGGGAGTTGGATATGCACAATGCTTGCAAAAGCAGCAAAAGAGAGATGCTCTGCCTTCCCTTGGAGTGAAAAATCCCAAGCCCCAAAGACAGGCGACTGAGAAGGCCGTTCCTGTGAACAAATGCCCTCTTATAAACAAGAAGCCGTCCATGCCATCTGGCAAGCAGCGCTCCAGCACTCCAAGTGAGAAACATTTGTATTTTGTTCGTAAAATGTATGTGATGCAATGCAGCCTTGGTGTGTGTGACGGGACAGGAGGCTGAAACGGGTTCAAGGCTTTACCTAAAAACATCTGCCATGTAAACGCAACGAGTTTTAACTGTGTGTTGCTTGGTGGCATTTGATTAATCCCAAAAGCAGAAGGCTTGCTCGAGGAAAATATTTTGAGTTCTGAGGAGGTAATTGATGGTGACGACTTATCAATATCCCGAGAACAGGGTGAGCTTCTTGTGTGAGCGATGCGGTGCTTCCATCCCCCGCAGACCTCGCAGTGGTACTGCAGGAGGGGCTTCCTCAAAGGCCTCGTGAAAGCAGAAGAGGGGTGGCTGCGGTACTGCGGGGAAAGCCGATGAAGAACAATAAACGCAGCCAAAATAATTTTCAGCTAGTCTAGAAGAAGAACTAAGCAAATGTAACGAAATGATTTTCCAAAGCAATCATTTAAAGTGGTTTAACTTCTTGGAGTAGGCGAGGCAAATATTAGAAGTATCATCCTTGCTGAGGATAAACTTAATTATATTAACAGGTACCAAAAGGTTCTGACAATTTATTTAAAGATATAAACTGTGAGCATAGGAAATAGTGTTTTAGAAGGAACTGTCAAATCTGTGCCAGTTCAATATGTTTTAATCTCTCATAATATAACTCCCACTGGCTACAACGAGAACTACGACGGCTAATTAATACTGCAAATATTTACCATCTTTACTTGATATTGTCTTCTAATTGTGTGTATCTGCTAATTAGATGAGTATAAATGTTAATGGAAGAAGGAAATTTTATTACACGTCTAAGATCAAGGTAAATCTACAAGGTTTTGAAACAGTAACTTTTATTGGTTATAGCAGCAAATCTCTTAAATCGCTGTTACTGAAATTGCCATCGACGACACACATTTATCTCAGTGTCATGCTTTAAAAAGCAATCTAATGCTGGTGAGAAGTGTGGGATTCACCGTTTCTGAACACGAAACCGCTCTGTATCTTCAGCAGAGCGACGTGTCCCTGCGTTAACTCGATCTCTCGACAGAAGGACTGTGCCCAGCCTGCGTGTGTGGGGTGCTTTGGGTACTCACGGCAACCATCTTCACCAGCACCACGTAAGAACGATTTCGCTTTCAAATCGAACGTCGTGGCGCTATCCCTTTTCTAACCTGACAGGGTGTTTCTCCCTGGATCCAGCGGTGGGTCCGGTGACAACCGTGGCCGGGGACAAACCCTGCGGAGGCTGAGCGCCGCGCTGGCTCCCACCGCTGCCGGCAAAGGCCCAGGCTGGGAAACCCAAACTGCCTGTCTGCGATTCCACGCTCTTTAGGGCTTTTTTAAACTATTTTTATAAGGCAACTAGATGGAGAAGGAGGACAGAGTGAGCTGCTCAGTAATTTCATATATTTGTGCGTTTACTTGGATACACAAAAGCTTAAATTCGCAGCTGGGTCATGCTTTCACTCAGGCCTATCAGTATGCTCTTAAAGTGTTTTAACCGCTAATTAAAAACTGTAACTTTGTTGCAGCCAGCCTGCATTATTTAATCCTTAAATAAGCTCGACGTACACCCGGGTGGTTTGTTGCAGTTGGGAAATTTACACTTGATGGAATTTGTTAAAATAAATAAATTTTAAAAGTCTATGAGGTTTTTTTTCCACTTTTTTTCCCTCAGTGTATCCTTGAGATGACCAGTTTCTCCCCCGAAGGAGAGCTGCTGCAGAACAGGCCGTGCCCCCCCCCGCCCCCGGCAAGGCGCCCAGCTCCTGAGGAGAGAAGGCGGGAACCGGGGCGAACGGGTTCAAAAACACACTTAAAAAAAAAAAAAAAAGAGAGAGAGACTCATCGCGTCAGGATTGATGTCACCGCTGCCGGCAAACCCTTTCCGAGGGCCCTGGGTACCCCCCCGGCCCCCCTTAGGGGCGGCGGCGATGGCGATGGCGGCGGCGGGAGGCCCCGCCCGCCGCGGCGGGCCCACACAATGGCGGCGCGGGGCATGCCGGGAGCTGTAGTCCGGCGGGCGGGCGCGGGCGGTGGCGGGCGCAGGCCGCCTGCCGTTCCCGTCGTGCCCCGCGCGGGGGTGGGGAAGGGGAGGGGGGGTGAGGTGCCCGGATGTGGCCGGCGCCGGAAGAGAAGCGGGTCTCTTCGGGGCCGGCCATCTTGTGCGGCAGCGAGCAGGGCGCGGGGGGCCCGGCAGCATCGGAGGAGGATCCCGCCGACGGGGGCCCATCATGCCCGGACACCTGCAGGAGGGCTTCGGCTGCGTCGTCACCAACCGCTTCGACCAGCTCTTTGATGACGAGTCCGACCCCTTCGAGGTGCTGCGGGCGGCCGAGACCCGGAGGAAAGAGAGCGGCGGCGGCGGCGGCGGGAGCCAGGGGGGCGGCGGGGCCCGCGGCGGCCCGGCGGGCTCTCAGACCAACTCCTCCGGCGGGGCCGGCGGCGGCGGTCCGGGCCAGGCGGGCGCCGGCGGCGGCGTCGGTAGCGCGGCCAAGCAGCTGCGCAGGGAGTCCCAGAAGGAGCGCAAGAACCCGCTGCCCCCCTTCGCCGCCTCCGCCGGGGATCGCCGGGAGGAGGGCAGCGGCCAGCCCGGCGCGCCGCTGCGGAAGGAGGGTGAGCGGGGCGGCGGGGGAAGGAAGGAGGGAAGAGAGGGGAGGGAGGGAGCCGGGGGCTGCCGGGCCCTTCCCCGCCGAGGGGCCGCCCCTCGCCCCGCCGCGCACAAAGGAGGAGGCGGCGGCGGCGGCGGGAAGGCCCCGGGCAGGGCCGAACCCGCGGCGGCGGCAGCCGCGGGCTTCGCACCCACGTGTGGGAGCGCATGGCGGGAGGAGGCCGCCCGCCCGCTGGGCTCCGTTAGGCGGCGGAGCTCCGGGAGGAGCGGCGGGCCCTCCTCGCCCGGCCGCACGTGGTGGCGGGCGGGGTGTCCCCGCGGCCCGGCCCGGCCCGGCCCGCGCAAAATGGAGTCGGGCCCGCGTGGGGCGGCCCTGTGCCGCCGCTGGGGCCGTGCGGGGCGCGGCGGAGGGAGGGCTGCCCGCGGGAGGGCTGCGACGTGAAACGGAACATCTCAGCAACGCATGCCGCACTGAAACCGCGTTCGGGGCGGGCTGGCGTGTCTGACAGCCCCCGGGCTTTTCGCGTGGGTCGTTTTTTCTAGGGAAGGGCGGTGAGCCGCTGGCGCGGGGTGCTCCGAGAAGCTGTGGCTGCCCCATCCCTGGAGGTGTTCAAGGCCGGGTTGGACGGGGCTGGGAGCAACCTGGGCTGGGGGGAGGTGGCCCTGCCCGGGGCAGGGGGGTGGAACGAGATGATCTTCAAGGTCTCTTCCAACCCAAACCATTCTGTGATTCTATGTCAGGAATCACATACGTATTTTAGTAAGAGGTTGTGTGAATTCTCCGCCGCGTTTGTGTAAACCCATAAGACAACCCTCACGGGAAACTTTATTGAAAAAAAAAAAAAAGAAATCAAAGTATAGATAGGGGAAATAAATACGCTCTGGGCAAATTAATTAGCAGGACACAGCCCCGCATGACGAGGGATAGATGTTGTGCACGCACGTCGTCCCGTGGCAGACAGCTGTACCGCACACAAACTTCAGCACATGTCAGATTGGTCAGAACTCTAATTGAATTGGAATTCTTGAAATGCATCGAAGTGTGGTGACAGCATTTGACGTGGGGGTGAGGAAATCGCTTGCTAACTGCAGTTTAACTACAAACCATGTTTTCAGAAACGCGGCCAGTACAGATGACCGCGGTGCTACATGAAAGCATCTTAATACCTGCGTTTACTGCAGTGTGTGTTGCAAAATGATCCTCTGCCACGTTTTAAGCTTTTTTAAGAAAGAAAATGTTTTAATATAATAGTTGTTTTAGAAAGCAGGTGTCCCAAACGTTATTTCAAAACACCTTGTGAAAAGCAGAAGTTCGGTATTGTGTTATGATACTCTTTGCTTATGGGTCTTTTGTACTTTTTACTCTTGAGAGTTTTTTCCCTGGGAGGAATGCAATAATTTGTCCCGAGTGGTGATTTACTAAGCTCAGTGTCCTCTGGAAATATTAGTCAGATACAGAATTATGGTGGTGTCCCTCAGAAGGTAAACCTGAACCATGGGCAGTGAGTGTCTTTGGGCAACGCAAGAGAACGCAGAGGGGTTTTGGTAGGGCTAGCAGTCCGTGTTTACCTCCCGGTTTTCACATTCATTTTCAAGAACAAGCACTACGTTGCTATGAAAAAAAAAAAAAAAAGTATTTCATGGCTTATTATAGTAGTGAAACAGAGAAAGGTAGGGCTGCTTTTGTAGTAGTGTGTATGGAGCGCCGTAGTAAACAAAGTCACTTTCCAGTTTGAAAATGTCTGGGGTTTTGTGGGGGACAGTTGTTCTAACATTAAAAAGGCATTTGATGCCATGATATCCATGGGCTTTGTTTCCTGTGTGAATGTATTGCAGTTTAAAACTATTCCACTACTATGTAAAGGTGCAGATTATTTGACTGGTGAATTACCAGTTCAAAGCTTTGTGATAGTAAGGAAAAGAAATAACTTGAATTTTTGGTTAGGCTTCAGCAGGAACCAGGTTTTTCTGAGCGCAGGGTGTTGAACTCGAAATTCAAAGGATGTGGATTATTCATTCCAGTTCTGCAGCATACCTCCTATGTGACACCGGCCTGTTCGCTTTCCTTGCTGAGCTTTACCTCTTAAAACGAAATGATCTTCCTTAGTTTGAGAGCCCTTTTCAAAGTAAATGTTTAGTGAGTTTAACCCCTGCCTTTCCTCAGGGAGTAAGGATTATTTAGCAAGCAATGTATGTCATGCAAACTTCATGTTAAATACAGCTTGTAAGGTAAGGAAGACATTGTTCATTTGGGTGTGTTGGCTTGGATATCATTACAACTGTAGCTTCTTTAGCCCCACCCAAATATGACATTGCTTATTAGGCAGGAACTTATTTCTTAAAAAAAAAATAAATTAAAAATTGGCATCTTTTAAATTAAAAGATAATTCACAATTCTTAAGCCAGCCTTGGTGATTTGCGTTTTCCCTAAACATTTTGGCAAGAAAAGAGTATAAGAAAGGACTAATATGTTTGTCCAGATCTTTCTAAAGAAGAGTAAACGGACCTTTCAGAGGAGTAGGAAAAACCTGTATTTAAGATCCTTCAGATATCTTGTTGAAGAATATAATCCCATGCGGAGTTATTATTTAAAAAAACAACTTTCAGAAGGCATAGAGAGGGAGGTGAGCTGGCTAGCCTTCTCCCTGGCGTAGTGTATTCTTAAGCTATTTTAAGTAAGTGCGCAACGAGGTGAGTCTTCGTCAGGGAGCGTGTATTGGACTGGGAGAATTGGTGTGGATGAACACACCATTTAGTCACTGACCAGTACCAACTGTCCTGGGCTGCCTGCTCATGGCGACGCAGGTGACACCTGTCTGGGCGAGGGTGACCCTGTCCTGGGTTGTGCTAGTGGCCAAAAAACCTTTCCAAGGAGAGCGCAGTGGGATGAAGGAGGGTGGCTGCCACGGGGACTTGGGTCCAGTGTGGTGATGCTGACTTCATTTTGGTGCGCATCAAAGTAAAAACCACTCGTTTTACCTGAAAAGCACCTTTCAGAGGAAAAAAAAAAAAAATCATCCTGCTCACCTTGATTCTTCTTTGAAATTTCACCCTGTCATTTTAACACTATTACTAATGCGTTGTGTGCTCTGACAGGTTTTGTCTCCTACAATATTGTAAGAGCGTACGCTTGTACAAAATATAATTTGATTGAAATGCTGTGTAAAAAAGTGAATAAGAATAGTCAAATGATCTACAGTGACTTTTTTGTAAAGGTATAGTTTCTCAGATTATCTAGTCACAAGGCTAGAAGAAAAACTTCAATTGCAGTTTACCTTCAATATTGCTTTACGGTGTTAGAGTCGGTATCTCTCCCAGAGCAGCTCCACGTTCCGTTGATGTGTTTTGCCTAATGTTTCAGGGATAAGACGTATCGGCAGGAGGCCTGATCAGCAGCAGCAGCAGCAACAGCAGGGTGAAGGCAAGCCTATTGACAGGAGACCGGAGAGACGACCTCCTCGTGAGCGCCGCTTTGATAAACCTGCCGATGAGAAAGGCGAAGGAGGAGAATTTTCCGTTGATAAGTAAGAATTTTGTCTTGCCTGACAACTTTTCCTAGTTTTGATAGGAGGGGGCTGTCCTGCCTGTCATAAGAAGAGCATATGTTATGCAGAATATAACGCTTTTCTTTCCTTTTCCGTGATTTAGTTTGACTCAAATTATAGACCAGGAGTGATCCAACATGAACAGTCCCATTGGTTTAACTGAAAACATGGTTTAAATTAGTCAGATATTGACCATATCTCTCTAAATCTACAGTAGGTAGCTCAGGAAAGGGACTGAAGTGTAGCCGTTGCCTGCAGGATGAGGTTTGTTTGCTTTTATAGGCGTTTCTTAAATCTGTACAGCTGACTTGAAGCCAGTAAAAGTTTGTTCATGTAGGTGTTTACACCTTGGCTGCAGTGACTTCAAATCTGGAAGTGGTGAAACCATCTTACATCTAGGCAAGATTTAATGTGTCTTGAGTATCATGAGGGGTCCAGACTGAAAGTAATGTTCAAATATTAAGATTTTAGTAGCCAAAGTTAAAATACTTTTAAAAGAAGTAAGTTGGATGACTGAGAGTTAAATTGGAATTGTAGTATCAGCTAGTTGTAACAATACAAGCGCTAAATTTTGGAATTTAGCGTCAGAAGATGCAAACAAAGAGTAATCCTTCTGAGCGTTTGTTTCCAGATTCTCGAATGCAGGCATTAGGTATGTGGGGTTTTTCAGTGTAATAATTTGACATTAAAATTAGGGCATCGACACAGTTACAAACAGTAATTATCAAAGGAGAAGTAAGTAAATGAAATTCTCAAAAGAGAAAAAGAAAACCTTAAGAACCGTGCTGTAAATTTTTGGAGGTGAAATATTCAAGTTTGGCTGTTCCATGCTAGACCCATTCTTGACCGACCTATGCGTGGACGTGGTGGACTCGGAAGAGGCCGTGGCCGTGGCCGTGGAATGGGCAGAGGAGATGGGTTTGACTCTCGTGGCAAACGTGAATTTGACAGACACAGTGGCAGCGATAGATCGTAAGTCTTTAACTTTTTCTATTGCTTTTTGGCTATTCTTTACAATTAATACATGTTTTAAAATTTGCCTTTGAATTTCTGTATCTGGACACTATAATGTTAACTCAGTTTTGTTAGTTCTGTTTCACATTCACATTTCAGTGGCCTAAAGCATGAGGACAAGCGTGGTGGCAGTGGATCACACAACTGGGGAACCGTCAAAGACGAACTAACGTTAGTAATCTGTAATTGCTCAGAAAACTATGATTGGCAGAATGTTAATAAATCTTTAATTCTTGCGGCTTGCAAAATGTAAAGATTTAGCTGCCTTTTTTTGCCTTTGATTTTTGATAATTTTTGCTACGCTTGAAGCAGCCTTTGCAGAATTTAGGAAATTAGCGATTTCTTGTAGCATAAGAGATGACTGTTAAAACCAGAATTTTGGGGAAGTTTGGAATGGGGGGAGGTTGTGTGCTGGTTCTTGGAACATTTCTTTTACTAATAATCAAACAATTTAATTTTAATGATTTTGATCAGGTCAAGCATGCTTTTTTAAAAGTATTACATTAAAAATGGTATTTTTAATACCCAAATCCATTTTGGGTCAAGGTACAGAAGGAGCCTTTCAGCATGGGGAGTAGTGAGTGTTGGGGGAAAACCACGAGGAAGGTGAAAAGCATAGAATTATAAGGCACAGAGAGCACCAATGCTTAATGAAATAGTTCTGTTTAAAGAAGAGTGGGTTGTGTAAATCCACTATAGAACTTAATCATTGATCTTGTGTAGCTTTTAATTGGGATGAACTTTTAAAAAACAAAACTCCAAACATTATGTAATTGCAGTGAATTGGATCAGTCGGCTGTAACTGAGGAAACGCCAGAGGGAGAGGAACATCCGCCTGCTGATTCTGAAAATAAGTGAGTACCCCCCCTCCCCTTAATGTTCTTTGATTGCTTCAAAGGTAGCCTTACTTTGCCTTTAACCTCTGATATTTATTCCTACTTCAAACTCAGATTATATTTTCTTCGTTAGATATGAAATTATCCACAATGCTGCTGACAGACTGTCTCTTTAAAAACTGCATGTCTAAAAATTGATGTCTTGAAGCTGTTCATTAGTGTCATGCAGGCTCTTAGGTCACTTTCAGATTGAGTTATTAATAATCAGTTCTAATACGCTTAGGGTCTCGGGATTGCAGCTCGTAAGTACCAAATCCAAAAGCATCTGTGCTCATAACTAGGTAGAACCACCAAGCAAAAGGGACAAAACGTTCTTCTGCCAGTGGAAGGCAACTTTTTTTATATTTACTTTTGAAAAACAACTGTTTAATAGACTGTATGAGTAGGCTGTAGAGGAGAGGTGGTATCTCTCTCGTGCTCCAGCTTCTGTGTATGCAGGCAGTTTTCGAAGAAGCTGACTTGATTGCTTCTCATTTCACTTGGGACACTTACAGAAGAAACCAGTGATGGGATAAGTGAAATAGAGTAACTAGAGAAGCAGAATGAGCAAGTAGCGATGCTCATAGTTGATGTAAAAACGTGATATAAACATTATGGTACTACGCTACCATAAAAATGTTATATTTTAAGGAGAAATACGCTTTATGGTGGATTCGAAAGAAAACGGCAAACAGATAAGATAGCATTTTGACATACTTGTTTGCACAAGATTTCTAATGTGGCGTTTACTATAGCTTTATTTCCTCATTAATAACTTTGGTTAGTGGTCAAGAAGGTACTGGTAGTTACTGGGTAGAGAATAAGAAACAGATTTAGTTTAACTAAAAAAAGACTAAATGCTGTTACTTCTCCAAGGTTGCGGTGTTCGGAGGTTAAGGTCATCTTGTATACAGAAGCAGTGTGAGAATTAATGCTTGAGCATTGGTCAGAAAATGCAAGTGAGCTAGTCCTTAGAAAAATTATATGTATTGGAAATCTGGATATATTAAATCTGCTGTGTCTGCAGTATTTCCTGGGTCTTATTAGTAGCAGTGTCCTGGTGCTTGACCAGATACTGACCCATCCGTGTGCAGATCATTTATTTGCAAAATTCTGCGAAGTATTTGCATTTTTTTTTTCTTCTTCCTCAAATCTGCAGAAAATGTGTTACGTTTGAAACAGGGAAGGGTACACATCTGTTGTAATCTGTCAGTTACTTTTATAGAAAAGCATCTTTACGTGGGTTAGTTTTCAGGTTGGCTAGTTTGGAGTGGATCTCTAACCTAAATGTTTCAGCAGAACTGTAAGATGTTTTACTGCAGTAGAATGTGCAGAATGCCAAGGGGTAATATCTTTGCCTTGAACAACAACAACAAAAATGCTCCTGACTATATACCATGTCAAAAATAATTCTGTCCTACAGAATGAGAAAAAACTGAAATACAGAAATTTTGACGTTAAACCTCTGCATTATTACA
This sequence comes from Vanellus vanellus, assembly GCF_965231255.1. NCBI lineage: Eukaryota > Metazoa > Chordata > Aves > Charadriiformes > Charadriidae > Vanellus > Vanellus vanellus. Next base: position 80,811,710 of record NC_138910.1, on the reverse strand, counting down.
TCAAAATGAATGGCAACAAAATGAAGACCTTTTTTCTCAAGTTGAGGCTTTCATGATCTTTTTGCTGCATATACATGGCAATATTTTTCTATAAATCGGAAACTTAGTTGCATAAACACACTGAAGAATGACTAGAAGATTGACTGCCTGCGTAGCTGGAACATGATCTGTTATTGAGCGTAGTGGTTGTGTGTTTTACTTAAAAATAGCTCTTTGGCAGAAGGTAGAGGCAATGAGGTGATATATCACACAAGTAACTCAGTTGTATGCCGTTGTTTTTTCAAGTTAGCTGAAAGTAAAAATTGTTTCAGTTAGCTGGGAAACTAATAATGGTCTTTGGTTCAATAAAGGAAGTGGGCAAACAAAAGCTGATTAAATTATCTTTTTTATTAAAAAAAAAAAACCTAACAAGCTTGAAAATTGTGGTAAGAACAAGCTGTCTCTCACTGCCTTAAGTTGAACCTTTGGGAGAGAGGTATCTCAAAAAGAGGGGGAGGAAATGCTCCAAACAAGTCCATTGCAGAAGTTAGGCTTTCATATTAGAATTCTCCACATTAATGACAACTTTCTTTAGACAGCATTGGGTCAGTGTTAATTTTAACGTTTTGCTGTGCTGTGCTCACCGTTTAGTTGCTTAAAGGTGTCTGGCTGTGATTTTTTTATTTTTTTGGCACTCTGGCTAAGGGAGATGAGTTTTCATGTGTGCTTCTGAGTGGTGGAAGTGAGGGTTTTTTTATATACACCTCTTAACTGTTGAATAGTTGACAAACTTTTTTATAATCTGGTGTCAATTAACAACTGATTCTGAATTTGTTATATCTAGAATGTGAGTTCTAAGTCATGATCATAATATCCATGAATTTACCACAGAGAGAATGAGGTTGAAGAAGTTAAGGAAGAAGGTCCTAAGGAAATGACCCTGGACGAGTGGAAAGCTATTCAAAGTAAGGATCGTGCAAAAGTTGAGTTCAACATCCGTAAACCAAATGAGGGTGCTGATGGGCAGTGGAAAAAAGGATTTGTTCTTCACAAGTCAAAGAGCGAGGAGGTAAAGTGCTTTTCAATACTTGCTAGTATCCAGATTGTGTAGGTTTTTCTATTGATACGCGCTTCTTGGAGGGGGAGCTCCAGTCTTTGATGCGCTGACCTGTAGCTAAAAGTTTATAAAGTGGGAACAACATTTCTCTTCATAAAACTGAAGTTACGCAGTAGCATAAGTAACCAGTCTTACTCTGGTTAGTTTTAGCAGTTGATCTGTATCCTTAGGTTGGTGTAAACTGTGATGCAATCTAGAGGCGAGACTAGAATACTGCTGCAACTGGGCAGGTAACTTTGTAAGGGCTGTCTTTTGGTGAGCATTGTAGAAAAAAAAAAATCAATATCAAATTTCTTTATTTGCTTTTTTATTTTAAAGAAAGCTTATGTTATTTAGCATCTCTGTTGGTCTCATGCAGTACACAGATGTATGGTGCTTGCTAAACATGATGTAAGATTGAAGAAATGCTGGTCATGCCTCAAGACACCTTAATACCTAAACTGTGTATCTTAAGCTTGTAACATAGGTATCTTCTCACTTTGTAATATTATATAGACAACTGTCCTTGAAGCTTTTGAGAAACCAAGTGAAATGCATTTGTATGCTTCAGTGATATTTGACGTAGCTGCTGTAGAATTATCTTAAAATTGCGGTTTCTCAAGCATACTCATTTCGGTGACTGCAAAATTTCAATTATTCTGTTCCAAGATAGTGAGAATGGCAAGGAGAGACGTTCGCTTCCACTTCAGAAGGGAGGAAAGTGCCAAGAGCTCTGTTTTCTAACGCGGGGCTGCATTAATCCTTGTTTTCAACACTGTGTAAGAGCTTCAGTGGCCTGCTTTAAGATACGGGTGGCTTGCAACTTTGTATACCAGATGGTTCTGACTCCCTGCGAAGTAACTAGATAGCATTTAATACTCTGTTTGGTCTTTTAATGTGTACTTCTGCTGTTTCACGCCTTGTCAGTGTTTTCTTGTAAGCCCGGGTCATCATACAGATGGGGAGGCGCTATCCAGGACTTTCCAATGAAAACTCTGTTTCTAGTCTTACGGAACTCCAAACAAGTTTGATTTTATCACAGTCTTCCTATTTTCTTTTCTTGCTCTGCAAAATAGTTCAGTTCTTTAAATGATCGCGTATCTTTTTGTTTACCTTAAGCTGTTCGGTGTTTGACGTCTTCATTAAATACTGCTTTCTCTGGCTTGTGTAGAAAAGGGAAATTGGGTTAGACTTAATGTTGCTGTATATTAGAGTATGTTTAAACAGAACTATTTATGTATTTTATGAAGATTTACCTAACCTGTAGTCCTGCAAGTGTGTCAAGAATTACCCCCCAGCCCCAATCTGTCCAAAGCAGATTTATTTGACATTTAGTCAGCTGAAGACGGTCTTTTTTAACATATTTGCAGGTATACTAAGATGGTGGTACTCTTGTGTAACTTAGAAGCTAGAAAGATCCATACTGTATTTTCTATTTGAAAAATGGATCGGTAGTTAACTTGGGGGGGGGGGGAACAAAAAACATAAGAATAACTAATCAAATTACTCTTATGGCAGAACTGACATAATTAGTGGACTGTTCTACTTAAGTGGTGTATTTGGTTAACTTCTCTTTAAAGAAATGAGTCAGATATTTTTAACTCTATCACATAAGAAGCTAACAGGTCCTGGCTGTATAAGCACAGAAGTGAGATATTAAAAAAATTGCTTTTAGATGTAGATCCTTTTAGCCTACTTTTATTGTATGTCCAGCAGATGTCTCTCCCCATTTCACTTATTTGTTGCTCACTGATTCTCTTGGGAAGCAGCATGAGGCTTCTTGCTGAGTATTACAGCAGAAAAGCTCTATAATAGAGCTGTTAGGAAAGCCTCCGCTGTGGCTCCTTTGTGAGCAGGTTTAGAAAGTGGAATGTGTAGAAGTTACAAACAAAACCTGCCAATCGCCTGCAGTTCTTTTTCTGATTGTCCTCTTGGACATATTTATGAATCATGAAATTAAAGTTGATGTAAGGTTTCTGGGATTCTTATTGTTAAGAAGGGAGTTGGTGTGTGGAAGTGACTTGTTTTATAAGTAAATTCTGGGTTTCAGCCCCAAATCCTCTGTACTCTTACAGCTGAAAAATCACAACGTGCCCTGGTAGATTTTCTCAGAAATTTGAAGTGTTGTGATGACCACCCTCATTCCTGTAGTTTGAGAACTACTGGGAGAATGTCTTAGGAGTCCGTGGGGGGAAAAGGAGTATGAGGATCTAGTACTGTTCGTCTGCCTTAGTCTTAGGAAAGAGCTCTCCTCCTCCTCCTTGCGTTCTTCACTGAGGGGTGAAACGCTTGACCCTATCTCAGGTCTTTCCTTTCTTTCACATTTGTTATGCAATTACTAGAAAGTGATACTTTGTATAAAATGAACTTCTAATACTGTCTCAGATTCTTGCTGGTTTAATATGAAACCCATATGTATTGGCAGCCCTAGTCTGATGAGATTCTTTCCAGGAGATCGGGTTATGCCATAAAACAGAGATCCTCTTTTTTCCTTCTCTGCAGCTGGTTTAGCGGCTTCAGTCTTAGTTCTGCTGGTGCAGCTGAACAAAAAATGGGAAGCAGTTATGTTTTGGGGAGATCTTAAAATTTGTTCTAGGAGTTGGATGAGAGTCTCCTGGAAAGACTGATACACTAGTAGATCAGTTCCTACTCTGTGTATCTGCTGCGCTATGCCATGCCCCTTTCCTGCGCCTTCAAACTTTTCTGCTAATCTAATCGCTTCCTTAGAGGAGGTTGCAATGGGAGACTGAGAAATATGTTTCAGAAAATAATAGTTCGTCTTCTCAAAATTTGGAGGAATGACTCTTGAATCGAGGCCGTGCAGGAACCTTTTCTCATTAACAATAATTTTAAACATCCCACCTTCTTACCTGTCTAGTTCTGTACGCGGTGTGCCTGATGCGTTGAGGCGCTAGAGATCAGCCTGCATGCGTGGTCTCTACGAGAGTTTCCAGCAGCTTGCATTAAAGTTTCTTGGTATCGATCTGAGATTCCTCTTGTCTCCACGCCTGTGGTATAGTCCATCCTCTAGTCTTTCTGGATGCCCGCACAGCTGTTGATCTCATCCTTTTGCTGCTTCATGTGCTCAGTGACATCTGTACCCGGCGAGTTCGTGTGACCTTATTACCTGTTGTTTCTGTATGTAGTTGAGTCTCATTTCTTCCTTTTGTTTTCTCCCTTTGTTCCTTTTGTCACTTTGGCGTGGACACGCAACTTTCATCAGACAAAGGCGATGACAGAAATGCAGGGGAGTCTGCTGGAGTCAAATGAGGTACTGATCCTTTATATCTAACTGGCAATACCTGTGTTTTGATATGAGCCCCTTCTGAAATGAAGGTCTGGATATTAAGAAGTCACAAAAATAGAGAATACAACTAGATACAATCTGGAGCTCTTCTGTCCCTGCCTGTTGTCTAACTTTGCACCGTATAGGACCCTTCATAATTAGTACCCTTGCTTCTAATTGAGCTGAATTCAAACCTTATCATAATTGCTTCTATCATGAGTCTCTTTATTTTTCATTGTTGCTGTTGTTTTTCCATGTCTCGCTGTCTGCTTTGGCCCCCTTTCCGTTAGTAGCTTGTTCTTAATTTTTGACAGCCTTCCCCAGGACCCAGCAGCAATGCCTTCAAGAAGCGATCAGTTATTAGATTAGAGCACTGTTGGGAGTTGCCAATACATATAAATTAAATGCTTCTGAAGAAGATTCAGAATAACCAATTTGTACGAAGTCTTTGACTGTTGTCACCTAAGTGATAGAAGAGGACGAGGAGAACATGCTCAGTCTTCTTTGGTGTTTTAAATTAGCTTTAGTTACTTTGGATAAAGAAATCATCAGGTTACATACATGGTTTGCTATTTGTTGAGTTTGGTGGTTAAATCAAAGTTAAGTTATGAAAATAACAATGTTTTTGGTAGACTTCAGTGTTTCTTTTTTAAGCAGTGACAGTGTAGGGAAGGAAGCGCACAGAATTCCACTGATACTACCTCTCAGAAAATAAAATGTCATATAACTACCAATAAGTTGAAAATCCCATCTCAGTACCCTGCAGCGATCAAAACTGTAGATAAAATATTAAATAGTAAGAAGGAAATTAAAACCATAACAAAAGGTATTGTGAACTGTTTTACAAATATTGCTGGTGTACTTATGTATGAGTAATGTCAGGCTGAGATGTGGAATGAGTTTTCTCTGAAAAATAACTGCTTAGGCTGCCTTCCTAAGTTCGGAAAAGAGATCTCCGAGGGAAGTGTGTACAATTGAAATCCCTAAAATCAAGAGGGGGGGGGAAGTTGTTCCGTGGAATACATCACAGTGAAATATGTTTGAAATAAAGCAGCGTGGAGGGGTATTTCTCATTGTGCCTAATTAAATTGCAGTGCCCTCCACCGCAGGACGTTGCGGAGCCCAAACATAGAGCTGGGCAGGGCGAGGGGTAATTAGGTTGGTGGGGGCGAAGGCTCTTTATGGCTCTGTACGCTCTGGCGCTCGTGACTGACTCGAGGAATCCTTGGAAGCAGCTTTCAGCCTTTTGACTGCAGCCTTTTGAAGGGTCTACAAACTGTAATTAAAGGGTATAGGGCTTAATTGCACAATGTGTTACCTTTGAAAGTCAGGCATATTGTGTAATTGCACCACAAGAAAAGTAAGTTATAGTCGGTAGGCTTAAGCTCGCACATGGTGCTTCTGTAGGGGGAAAAAAAAGGCAAACTGAAAATTGCTGTGCTGGAAGTTTAGGGGCTTATAGGAAAAGAAAGCGTTGTATGTTGTCATGTTTCCAAAACACGATGATTGGGCCTGGCAAGAGGCAGAGTGCTGGACTAGAGAAACACTTGGTCTGATGCAGCGGGGTCAGTATTACATTCTCTGTATCATCATAGGTGCCAAACATCGACTTACTACCTAGAAAAATCAGTTTTGCAAAATAGGAAAAATAATTTGAAAACACTTGGGGCTTTCTGTGTTCAGTGTGTAATAATTTGAAATATTTAAATGTGCTGAATAGTAGCATTTATGGTGTAACTCTTTGGTGCGTAGCTTGCTCCTCGAGGCTCCGGTTTCTCACTGTGAAGGCACTGGGAACCAACCAGCTGTAAGAGAATGTTTTATCATGGCAGAGGTGGGGAGAGTCACATTTTTCACTGTAATTGGTGAGACTGGTTCTCGTTTTATCATTAATGTTTTGGCTACTTCAGTTACATTCTATTTGAACTGTTTATGCCTCGTTCAGTGTTTGTTATGGCTAGTACAAATCGATAAGGGATTCTTACCATCTCCCTTGTTTTAAATATTTATACGGGGTTAAACAAATGAGAAAGCGTAAAGTACTCGTTGAGTAAAATAAAGATGGGTTACCAAGTAAGTATTTAAAAAAGAATGAAATGAATCCATAGACCCTGAAGATTACTCTGGATACAAAGTGAGAAGAGAAATGCTAGAAAATGAGGTTCTGTACAGGCTTGGTGATAGTTTGATCTCAGATAAGCCTGAACGTGTTCCTCTGAAGGAACTCCAGAGCTTCCCTGAATTATCTTGGAAATGCAAAATACCTTTGTTTGCTCAAGCGCTTATTTGATTACCTATATGTGGTTTTTGTCATCTGCACAAGTGGTATAACTTGATTCCTAACAATTCCTGCACTGTCATTTAACTTGAATCGATCAAGGTAATCAGCCATCAATTTGGGAGTGCGTTTGGAGGTGAACACGCATGCTGCGGTGGTAAGAGCGCGACTACAGATGAAAAAGTTCCTTTGGTGATTTTCCTTACTCATGGAGAAACACTCATTTCAGGCTCACGCTGAGGACTCGGTAATGGATCATCACTTCCGCAAGCCGGCAAATGATATTACATCCCAGCTGGAGATCAACTTTGGAGACCTTGGCCGCCCCGGACGTGGTGGCAGAGGGGGACGGGGTGGCCGAGGGCGTGGTGGCAGGGCCAGCCGTGGAGGCAGAACTGACAAGGTAAGGAGCTACAGCTTTCGTCCACAAAGGAGTTTAGTTTCGGTTGTTATTAGGTTTTTCACACAGATAGTTTTAGGTGTCTTCCTTATCGCTGGAGGAGTTGCTCTGACAGCAAACACCGTGTTTTAAAACCAAGTAAAGTGTCTGTTCTTACAAGTTTACTTTAAATTAGGTTACTGTTAGGGCAAAAGGGTGAATGTTTTAGCGGTGCTCTTATTAAACACAAAAAAGGGAGGGTGGGGACTAGGTTGGATTAAAAAAAAAGTGTCCCATCTTTGTATCTAAGCCTGAAAAATGACTCTTCAGTATGGACAGATCTGAATGTACTGTGAGACGCTCCTGTTTGTGCCAGAGCAGAGCCGCGAGTGCTAGAGCGGTTATTTTCAGACACAGTTAGGACGCTGTATCTGCATTGTGACCTGTTGGGGGTGAAAGACTGGTTTTACGGCTGCATGTTATATCTTGAATTTGAGGAATTTAGTGTTTTCATGTGGAAATAGGACTCTTACTGGTGTGGATTTTTTTTTATCTGCAGTAATTTTTTTCCTCCTCTAGTCCTAAAGCCTTAAGGAAATACTCAGAAGTACTGAATGGGACTGGGGAGAGAACATGTAAATTTGAAGTATCGTAGTACAGCTACAGTAACGATTTGATTTAATGTGGATCGCTTATTCAGCTGAAATGCATCTAATCAAATTGTTACTCACTAGAAGATGTGTTCAGTCTGTGTGGTGGGGCTTTCTTCACAGAGACCAGACTGTCTCTTTTTTGTCTCTACTAGAACACTGACTTTGTGTTCTCTTTTACACTGGATCCCTTTAAGTTTTAGGCTTATTAGCTGGAAAACTCTCTCCTGATAGCAATATAAGAAAAAATTAAGGAATTGAAATTAAATGGTGATGGTGTTGGCTCTGAGTTGTTTCACTGGTATGGCATCTTGCTTTTTCAAGAATGCTGTGTCATAAAGTAGTTAAAAACTTTCTCTGCGGCTTATTTGATGTTGACTTTGTTTATTTCCTTCCAGTTGGTTAAGGAGTTTGACGTGATCCACACGCCCAACCAGGTTGGTGATCTCTGCTGGCGCTTGCCTTACCTGTGAACAAGGCCCTTCTATTGCAGGGACTGTAACTCCCCTCCTGCAGAGGATTGGCTTTTTATTTTTGGTTTGTTTTTTTGCTTTTCTGTAACGAGCAACTAGAGATACTTAGGCTATGGGCTTAATACCCTGCTATTACTTTTTAACTCTAGTTTGTGGGCTGGGTACTTCTGCAGTGTCTTAATCTCGCCTATAGGTGTTGATAGAACTTTTATGGGGTGGTTTAAATACATCTCTTGATAAATGAGTGTGTTTACAGGAGATTCCACTATCTTGGCTCTTCCAAATCTTTTTCTCTTCGACATCCCTCATGGGCAAAGTGAAGAGTATTTTTAAAAATACTTAATTTCTGCATTTCATTGCAGCTGTGGTTTTTAGGTGTGGTACAGAGCCTTTTAAAACAACTCTGCTGAGAATTACTGAGGAGATTCTTGGTTAATGCACTAATTTCTAGGGCTAGGCTGGCACAAAAATCCTTTTTATCAACAGCTAGTTTGTGACCTGGGAGAAATTAAACGTGTGAAACTTAATTTGTGCTACAGACAGGCCTTTTCTGTAGCACTTCAGTCGTGTCCCTCGGTAAGAAGTGATGGTTATATGCTAGTAGAATAGCGTAAGCCCACATGTAGGGATCTCTAAGAGTGGAAAAAGAGAGGTACTTGTAACCTTGTGCGATAATCACGTTCAAGCGTGATCTGTTTGCTTATAATGCCTCTTCAGATGGCTTTGATTCAAAAAGTAGTATAGGAGACTTTCTAGTCCTTGGAATAAAAAAAAAGTGTTGCTTATCATGGAGCAAAAATGTTGCTCTTGTAGTAATTTGTCTGGCACTAGACTGCTGTATTGTGTACCTCTTTGAATCCCGGTATTTCCCTATGGAATAGGGTTCCGGTTAGTTTTAAAAAGGCGGATTTCCCACCCCTGTTTGCGGGGTACAGGGAATCCCCCTGCCTGCCCCTGCCCCATGCAAGTGCTGCCCAGTCTGTCTGTGCAGGGACAGAGGCTTAACCTTGTCCCCGTGCCCGCCGCCGAGCGGTGCTCACGTCTCGCTGAGCCCCTGTTTGCCAGGCGAATGGAAGGACTTGGTAACGCGTGAAGAATTAGAAACGCAATAGGGCTCGATGCCGCTGAAGGGGAGGAATAACTTTCTGATGTTTCTCTTTCAGTCAAGTGCTTCTGCTCCTGATGTAGATGACCCAGAGGCTTTCCCAGCTCTGTCCTAAACTGGATGTCATAAGCCAACCCTGCCCTCGTCGGGCCTTCCTCTCCGAGGCTTGCATGCTTAAGGATCCTAAACAACTAAGAAATTTAAAAAAAAAAAAAAAAAAGAGGAGACTGTCATTCATACCATTCACACCTAAAGACTGAATTTTATCTGTTTTGAAAATGAACTTCTCTCGCTACACAGAAGCAACAATATGGTAGTCAGTTTTGTATTTAGAAATGTAATGGTAGCAGGGATGTTTTCATAATTTTTTCAGAGATTATGCATTCTTCATGGATACTTTTTTGTATTGCTGCTTGAAAATATGCGTTTCCAAACTTGAAATATAGGTGTGAACAGTGTGTACCAGTTAAAAGCTTTCACTTCATTTGTGTTTTTTTTTTTTTTTTTTTTAATTCAGGATTTTAGACATTTTCCCCGAACTACAAACTGGGTTTTAATTATTGCACACTATTTCCGTTTCCTTAATTCCTGTTTAGCAGATTTTTATCGGCCCATGGTCTTTTGGAATATGTGGGATTTTAATTTGGCAGACTGTTAGTGCTGTATGGAATACTAACTCCTGGAGTACTTTAGTTTTAATGCTTAATTTCAGACTTGGAAAAACAGTCATTTTTCATCTATGTTTGGTAGTTTGTTTACGCCAAAATCTTTCTACAAAATTGGTGGCCAGATACTTGAAAAAGATTCAAAGCACATTGGTTTGTAGTTGAATACCCGTGTATTGATCCAGCAATGACGTGTGGATAATTGGTCTAAACAGTTTTTTAAAATTAATGTATTACACCTTCCACTCACCCTTATTACCTTTATTCCCTTCTCTTCCCTTCAACAGAACAAGATGCTTTGTTGGCAAAAAAAAAAAAAAAAAGTTTTTAAATTACCTATGTTTTTTCTTTGAGAGGGGTGCCCCGTAGATTGGAGTAACCTTTCCTGAAGTCGGAGCGGGGAGGTCGGGGAAGGTGATAGCCGCTGCTGCGGTAGTCCGTCTGGACTCCGGCTGGGACGTAGAATTTAGCAGTGCAGTCCGACACGCGTACATCAGTTCTGATGTATCCGCAGCGCTGCTCCAACAGCAGCAGGTCTTGCGAAGGAGAAACCACAGGCCTTGGCTGGCTCTGGCAGGAGGGAGTTTTGGTTTACCATTTGAGATGGGGACGTTGCAACCTGTGCGTGACACCACAAAAAGATGCAAAACAAAAGCCCGACGCTTAACCTCTCCGTCAAAGTTTTGTTCTGGATTTGTGCGGTGTTTGAGATCTGACTGCTAGCTGACAAATGAATGTTTTTCAGAGCGCGATTGTAAGAACCCCTTTCTACCCCCGTAGAAATTTGCCGTAGGTTTAATTTAATCCCTGTGAACAGGATTACCACTTCAGGACGCAAAAGGAGTTGAGAGAATGACTTATAAAGAGGGTTTCTTAGGGTTTTTATCTGCAGCATTTGTTAGGAGACTAGAAACAGGTTTCTCATTTTATTTAATGTTTTACACTTTGGACAGCTTATAACATATTTGTAGTTTCTTAACTAGGTAGATATAAAACAAAAGGTAACGCCCTATTTTTTTAAAAGCTGTACAGGACAGGCAAAAAGTATTGGAGACCTTTGAATATGAAATATCAAACTCCTTAACTGTGGTGTTTAGCTGGCTTGCTTTATCTGAACTATTTTCTACAAAAGTTTTTGTTGTAAACCACTGTTAATATCATTGGATTAGACTTTTTAGTGCACTCACCTATAGTTTAACGTTCCAGGCTGTGAGAAGGAGGCAAGTTTTCAAACAGTGGATGGTAAAAATCTCTTGGTTCGTTTCTCCGGACTCGTAGCAGATCTTACCCAGGTGCTCAGCGTAGGGGCTGGTGGAGGTCCAGCACCGAGTCCTTCCTCTTCCCTCTCCCTTTGTGGCTCAGTAGACTGTGTTGCAGTTCCAGCGTTAGGGACATAATACAATTAAACGAATGCCTAGATATGCAGAAACACACTTCTGGAAAAGCTTTCTCTGTAACATAAACCTTCCTCCCCTTATCCAGACTCTGTATATTTGCCGTTTCAGTTGCCACTCGGCTTTTTTTCCGGATGACTTCTGGGCCAGCCAGTCAGTCGTTTGGGGCCCTGCTAGCCGGACTTGCTCAGAAGCTTTCCCTTCTCCCGCTTTAGAGCGTAGAGCAGTTTCCCAAATGGCATGTCACGTACGATTTTCAAGACAGCTTGTACTTAACAATTGGTCCGTCTGCTGTTCTGATAGATGTAAATTTGCCTCTTTCGGTCCATTTGTGTCAAGAACTAAAACTGTGAACATATATCTTTAATATTGGTGGGTGTTAACTGAAATAAAGGTTTATTTTCATGCTCTTTTAAAAAATGTCATGAAAACACATGGAGATGAAACCACTTAGATTAATAGCGTCTCATCTAGGGTCTGCCCCAAGAGGTCCAGTCTGCCCGTGGCCGTGGGGCCCAGGCGTTTCCATTGCCAGGAACGGACTTTGCCTTGGGAAAATGTCTCCCTCCGAGTAGCTTATTTACAATTAATGACCTTGCTCTTTAGTAACATTTTCTGTCCTCTTGCTTGCTACTTGTGCTGTCACGCCAAATCCAGAGGACTAGACCTTTTAAAACCTGAACAATTTGAAAAAGGGGGTCAGCAGAAAAAAGTTGGAGAGAAACGGAGAGAAATGCACACGGTGCAAATTGGCTTTTGAATGTAACCATGGCAAGGTTTGAGCATGAAAGTTCATCTTTCAGATCGAATGCCGCCGATGGCTGGGAGGAAACAAGCGTGATGAATAAATGAAGTTGTTGGCCGTGCGGGAAAGGACATAAATTCTTCTGAAACATCAGAAGTCGGTGTGAATATACAGTGTTTGCAGTTTGAGGAGTTGAGATGACTCTTACTTGTAATGACTCTTTGCCCGTGGAGATTGGTTTGCATAGCCACGCCTCTTGTTTTAATAAACGCAGGACATATGCCTAAAGCTGACACTTCCAGCATTTGCTAACCTGCTTCTTTTCTAAAAATCATTGCGGGGACCATGCTACCTTCGTGTTGTGCTCCTGTTCTGGTCTGCCGTCGTCAGGTAACAGCCTCCTGCCCAGGCTCGGGGGGGAATTTGAGCAAGTGCCCCGATGCCGTGGTCGGCACGTACCCCGCTGCGCTGGGTGCTGCGCTAGGAAAGCCAAATGTAATATTCTTGCTGGGGGGAATGTGTAACCTGGCTCGGGGCGATGGAGGGGGGGGGGAATGGTTCATTTGCCCTTACTGGGAGACTTTCAGGTAGGAGTTACAAAAGCTTGGTTGTCCTACTACTGCTATTTGTCTCTTGAAGTTGGTGTAAGTCTTCATGTGAAGCCTCACATGGCAATCTGAGACTTGAGCAAGGAGAAAACGTGCTCTGGTGGTCTGTTGTCTGTATGTTGAAGATCAATATGCAGAAATAGGTGAATGACAAAATAGTACTTTTTTTGCCTTTTTAAAAAAAAAAAAACACACAAAACCAACCTTTCTTTGGCAATAGGTATCTAACTTGGTTGTACGCAGCTGACTCGAGGTACGGGTTTGTCTGATGCCCAGCCAGAATCCTCTTGACAGGGCGGTTGCCAGATTGGGTACGGAGAGCGTGAAAATGGGCTTCTGTTGTCGCGGATGTCTGACCCGAGTGCGAGTGAAATGTTCACCTTTGGGTGACACCAGGCCGGTCTTCACAGGTCGGAGATGGCTGGGGACCAAATCTCAGAACCAGCCCCTAGACCCAAAAAGCGGAATGGCAGAGCTGGTACTTGGCAAAAAATCTTGCGTAGCTGCTGGTGCGAGGGGCCTTGTGAGCTGGGTGGGTGCTGAGGCTGCTTTGGTTCGTGTTGGTTCACTGCCCTACGGTGTGAGCTTGCCCGGACTTACCAAATAAGTGCGCTTGAGCTGGTTGGGCTTCACCCGTGAGGTGTTGCCGCAAAGGTCATCATAACACCAAGAGGTGAGGGAGCTTTGTTGTACTTCTGCATTCTTGACTGAGTGGAGGGAAGGTAAATCAGATAGCAGGTTTGGTTTTACCGCTCTCTTTCAGTTCAGCAATTTGAATTGGCGCGTGCCCGGTTGCGTTTGGGATTTGTACTCGGCAAACTGCAGGATTTCCATTCTCTCGTATGGAGGACGAGGGAAAGATTTGCTTCTCTTTTCTCCTAAGGAAGCGCCTGAAGGTCTGGCTGGCTGGGTGAGACCGCGTGGCACTTGCAGGGCAGCGATGCAGGGCAGGGGGGCAGCGTCTGGGGACAAAGGCGGCCGTTGCTAGTTACGCGCTTTTTCGCGCAGCAGTTCCCTTTAATGGTGGACCACTGTTTACCTTTGTCAGACTTGGATGAAGATGCTAAAACGGGGGGCTGCTCTGCAGATCGCTTGTGGATTGCTGTTTTCGCGTGGAAGCGCATCTTCCCCTGCTGTCCTGTCTTGAGTACGTCCGTGTCTGAGCTGTGACCTTGAGCACGGGGGTCCTGGGCCACTTTGGAGGTGGCCGTGAGGGATACGTACAAGTCCCAGGGTTGCAATACTATCCCAAAATACAACTCAAAACTAAACTTAGAGCAATAAAATCATAGGATGGTTTGGGTTAGAAGGGACTTTTAAAGGCCGTCTAGGTCCTCCCCCGTGCCATGAGCAGGGACATCTTCAACCAGATCAGGTTGCTCAGAGCCCCATCCAACCTGGCCTTGAATGTTTCCAGGGATGGGGCATCCACCACTGCTCTGGGCAACCTGGGCCAGTGTCTCACCAGCCTAGAACTGCTCTGAAGCCTCCTTGCAAGTGGTTTTATTGAGAACCTGCTGATCAAAAAGTCCTGTTAACTTTGACACCCCTATTGAACGTGTGGGTGGAAGGAGGGACTGTGGATCGCTTGCAGTGCTACCATGGCGAGGCACGCTGCGTGCTGTGTCTTAACGAGTGTGTCCACCTCTTTCGAGTAAGGCTGCGTCTGCGTTCGCTGGCACATCTGGGAATCGTTTTTCTTCAGTGCCCAATTTCTGCCGTGAATGTGCTGAGCTCCTGCCGAGTGGCTGGACAGTCTGGGTAAGTATTTTCGTCCTCCAGTGACTGCTGAGTTACGTGGCAGGAAGAATAAGCTTTCCTGGAGCCGTGACAGGAGGAGCATCCCTTGGCGTGCCTGGGAGAGGTCGTGGGCAGTGTCCTGCCGCAGGTGAGCCATGGGCTGGGCCCGGGGACAGCGCTCCCTGGGCTGGGGTGGTGGGGGAACGGCACCCAGTGCCGGAGCAAGGATGGCATCCCAGAGTGGTCTCTGTGCAGCAGGGGAGCCCTCGGGTGCACACGGTGAGATCGCGGGGTGCCCGGGGTGCTGCTCCTCCTGCCCCGCTCCTCTCGCAACGCTTCCCTGTGGCGCCTTCCCCTCCGCTTTGGGAAAGCGCTTTCCTGGGCAGTGTCCGTTGTCAGTTTTTCTCTTAGTTCCTTCTTCCCAAGAAGCGACTTTCAGGTGGGGTACCGTGCACTGTCCTGCCTCTGGCTTCGATTGCAGACTACGGCTACCGAACACGTCTCGGCCGGGTTGTTTTGGGGGTTTGGGGGTGTGCGCTGGGAGCTGACGGCGAGTGCCATGCTGGGTCCCGTTGGCTGCTCCGGCTTTACCGCGATGCATCTCCTTCCTAGCAATCCGGGCGGCTGCGGGCTAGCGACAGCTGAATCGTTGCCGATGGTTTGATTTTGTTTTCAGTACACGGAAGACTGGCAAGTTAAGGCTTGAGAGTAGCCAGGGCGCTTGCGAGCTCTCGCGCCGATCCAAGGGAACGGTGCTGGGCGTTGCGGGAAGCGCGGAGAGGAGTCACTGAGAGCAGAACAGGAGGAGAGCTGGTGCCAAGGCTTGAATTTCCCATTCCTTAAAAAAAAAAAACCAAGAAGTTTAAAACTTAAATGTGCACACAACTATTCTCATGCGCTCCTGCCTATCGCAGAGGGGTTTTCCCGGTGTGGGTGGAGGTGCGGACCTCGGCAAACCGGGTGGTGCGAATAAGCCCAGCCTGCCTGGCACCAGCTGGGGACGCAGCGTGCGCGTGGTTACTAACAGACTGGTCCTGCAGCGCCTTTCAACTTGGGAGCGCGACAGCGTCTGCGCCTCCTGTGGAGGGGATCTGGAATAAGAACTAAGGGGAAAAAGCCAACAGAGATCTCCCTAACGCAGCCCTTTGCTTTTGCTTTTCACTTCAAGCGAAAGGCGGTGGGGGAAGCCACGGCCTTGAGGTCGCAGCCTCGGTGCGTCTTCTGTCGCTGCTGCTGGTGGAAGCAGCTTTTTGCGGGGCTGCCGAGGGTCGTTCCCTCCCCAAGTCCGACAGCAGCTCTTCCTGGAGGTGCTCTAAGGTGGTGGTGTCACAGGAGGGTTTCATCACCAGTTTATGCCACGACTCAGCAGGTTGCGGAGCCAACTGCTGCTGGAGAGCGGCCGCCTGATCCTGGGCAGGAGGAGGATGCTCCAGGTAAGTTCAGATCTGGACTACCCCATCTCCAGCAGTAACGCTTCAGCTTTATCTTTTTAAAGACACTTTAATCTCTGCGTAGCTGCAGCGTAGCACTTGAGCTTGACTGGAGGAAACAACAGGAAAACAAATTTCAGGTTCCCAACGCTTTATTTATCCATATACACATATAGTAAACAAAGTCATTAAATGTGTAACACATACTTCCAACCTGTAATTAGAATACTTCAATAAATTATTTAAATTCTTCTCACCAGTCCATTTGACTTACTGCGTACATGCGGTGCCTGTTGCTTTTATTTCTGGTGAGGATTTCTCCTTTTCCTGATCTGAGCCAGGACGGCTGCACTGGAGCACCGGTGTCACTGGGGACAATGTGCCTTGGTGCCAGCGCTGGGGCTGCGGGGAGGAATGCCACGTCCCCGTGCTGCGTGGCTGCCCAGCTGTGCACAGCTGGAGGAGCACGGGCTGCAGCCGCCGTCCCGCTGGGGCGGCGATGGTGAGGTCCTGCGCGAGCGGCGGCTGAAATGATGGTTGGGACATCTCTTGATTCCTGGGGTGGACCGTGCCAGGCTGAGCCGCTCCTGAGCAGGCAGTGGGGACAGGAGGAGCCTGAGGCAGCCCAGGCGGCGTGAAGGCATCTGGGTCACTAATTAACCACTCCGAAAGCCGGATAATGCATCTCCGTCATTCCTGGTCTTCTGTTGTTAATTCTACCTGGGCGTGCTGGATTGACGAGGGGCTGCTGTGTTTTACGGTAAGGTGTGAGTCACGGTGTTGGAAAGATTGGCGAGTTGGGTGGTTTTTAATCTCTTAAAGGTGTCACGTGCAAGTTACTGGACTGGTGCGACCGAAACACGCTGACATACTTTAGTCCAAAGTGCAAAAACGCGGGCCGGGCTTCCGTCACGCCGAGCGCCTACCTTGTGAAAGAGCTGCGGTTTATTTTCACCGCGTCCAAAGTGAGGTTCCCTTCGTAGGAAAGCACAGGTGTCAGAAACCCTCTTGGGAAGACGGAGAGAGGATTGCACTCCAGTTCAGGGTGGTCTTCAGCCGTTCCGGTAACCAGGGGTGGGTACGCGGTGATGGGGTTGGTGAGGTACTCGGAAACCGTCTGTGTGTGCTCTGTCACCTCCGCCACTATCTTCTTGTAGAGGTCGGGGAGCTGCTGCTCGTACAGGTCCCCGTCTGCCGTGCCGGGCAGAGCCTCATACTCTGGCTCCTGCCCTAAACCGCTCTCCAGCGGCCACTGGCCCGTTCCCCTGTGGCCAGCGCTGCCGAAGAGGAGCTGGTCCCGGAGGGCTGGGGGGTCTGTCTTCGTGAAGGCTTCCTCTACTTGGGTTGTTTCGGGCTCTTCGAAGCTGCCGGCGCTGAGCAGGAAGAGGCTGGAGGGTGAGCTCAGCTCCGCCTGTGGGGGGGGCAGCGGTAATTAATTATATGATCAAGATCCTATGACCTCCCCCGGACTGCAGGTGTCCCTCTGCACAGCCGCTGATACTGCTGAGAATGAGAGATCTGCCTTGTTCTGGTCTTAAACTAGCCTGATAGATAGAATCACAGGATGGTTTGGGTTGGAAGGGACCTTGAAGACCATCCAGTGCCACCCCCTGCCCCGGGCAGGGCCACCTCCCCCCAGCCCAGGTTGCTCCCAGCCCCGTCCAACCCGGCCTTGAACACCCCCAGGGATGGGGCAGCCACAGCTCCTCGGGGCACCCTGCGCCAGGGGCTCACCGCCCCTATGGTCAAGAATTTCTTCCTCATATCTCATCTAAATCTCCCCTCTTCCAGTTTGAAGCCATTCCCCCTCATCCTATCCCTACATGCCCTTGTAAAAAGTCCCTCTCCAGCTTTCTTGTAGCCCCTTCAGATACTGGAAAACTGCTGTAAGGTCTCCCCGGAGCCTTCTCTTCTCCAGGCTGAAGACCCCCAACTCAACATCCATTCTAAGATGATACAAGAACAGATCCTATCTGCTGTCGGAGTACTGGATTTGCCTCATCAAGAGATGACTCACTTGCATGGCTCCAGCTGATTAGAAGAAAAAAAAAACCAAAATAAGGTACAACTTACTTTTGTAGCCATGTAGTCCTTGGCCCACGTAGCGTTAGCTGGGTCTGGAATGGCTTCGCTCTGCCACTGCGGCATAAAGGCCGAGAGGAGCGAGTGCAATCTGCAGATTGAATAAACGCAATTAAAAGGGTGAAGGCCGATTCCCCGCGGCGCTGCCCTGGGACGTGCCGTGTGTGCGCCGCGGAGCTCTGTGCCGTGGTGAAGCTGCCCTGGGCTGAGGGGGGAGCGCGGGGGCGGCGGGCAGGGCAATGCCACGCAGCATCGTGGAATCATGGAGTTTCAGAGTTGGAAGGGACCTCTAGAGACCATCCAGCCCCACTCCCCTGCCAAAGCAGGATTGCCCGGAGCACATCCCTCAGGACTGCATCCAGGAGGGTCTTGAAAACCTCCAGAGAAGGGGACTCCACCCCCTCCCTGGGCAGCCTGTGCCAGTGCTCTGCCACCCGAACCGTAAAGAAGTGTTTCCGTGTATTTGAACGGAACTTCCTGTGTTCCAACTTGTGCCCATTGCCCCTCGTCCTGTCACTGGGAACCACTGAAAAGAGCCTGGCTCCATCCTCTTTCAGCCCACTCTTTAGATACTTGTATGCCATAATAAGGTCTCCCCTCAGCCTTCTCTTCTCCAGGCTGAAGAGTCCCAGCGCTCTCAGCCTTTCCTCATAAGGAGATGCTCCAAGCCCTTCATCATCTTAGTTGCCCTTCGCTGGACTCGCTCCAGCAGTTCCCTGTCCCTCTTGAACTGGGGAGCCCAAAACTGGACACAGTATTCCAGTTGTGGCCTCACCAGTGCAGAGTAGAGGGGGAGAATGACCTCCCTCGACCTACTGGCCACACTCTTCCCTATGCAGCCCAGGATGCCATTGGCCTTTTTGGCAACAAGGGCACATTGCTGGCTCATGGATAATTTACTGTCTACCACGACCCCCAGGTCCTTCTCCTCCGAGCTACTTCCCAGCAGGTCTGCCCCTAACCTATACTGGTGCTTTACGTTCTTCCTCCCCAGGTGCAGGACCTTGCACTTGGTTTTGTTGAACCTCATTAGGTTCTTCTCTGCCCAGCTCTCCAGCCTGTCCAGGGCACGCTGGATGGCAGCACGGCCCTCTGGGGTGTCAGCCACCCCTCCCAGTTTGGTACCATCAGCAAACTTGCTGAGGATACACTCTGTGCCCTCATCTGGGTCATTAATGAATATATTAAAATTGGACCGAGTATTGACCCCTTGGGGGACATCCTCCTCCTGCCAGGCGTTTGCCTGCGGTAACGAACAGCAGCCCTGTGGGGCAGAGCGTGCTGGATACGGCCGTGAGCCCCAGTCCTGGAAAATCTGCCGGGGGACGTGTGTGTCCGTTGTTCTAAAGGAAAATGGTTTATAATCTCGGGGTTTAACTTCGCCCCCAGGCTAATCGCCAAGGGTCGCACCCCTTCAGTTCTGTTTGGGTGGCAGCAGCCCTTAAGCTCTAGGTTAAACGTTCACAGTGTACCTATGAAGGAAGGCTGTATTTTAAGCTCAATGTGTGTTCTTATCATCATTTGCGTACTCCGAAACCTTTATTCAGAACGATCCTCGCCGTTCCCCAGGGTGTCCTGAAAGGACGTGACCATCCCTTCTAATAACAATTCCGGGTTTTGGGGGAATGTAACAGGTGGATCCACTCACCCTTTTCTTACCGGAGGCACAGAACAAATGCAGGCTGAGAAGATGAAGAAGCTGCAGATAATCACAACAGTCATCCAGTCCCCAACACCTGAAATACACAACACCCATCATTCACCTTTATTAAAAAAAAAAAAATAAATTAAATAAGCTGGTTCAAATTGGACAACAGTCATGGCCTGAGTAGTGTTTGCGCTCATAAAACATACCAACGTGTTGGTTTAAAACAGGGAATCTGGATGGATTGTTGGGGATAACAGGATTTTGTAACATGAAGATGTCTACCGATGTCTGGTGAGGTACGTAGTCCACAGCCCAAAATGCGCAATTGCCGATCTCTCTTCCAGTATTGGAGGAAGTATTTTCAGAGGGTGTAAACTCAGGGTGGTGCACACACCAGAGAGGTGTTAAATAGAAAAGCTCTTACAAAATTCAGAGGGTCTTCAGAGCTGGGGAGGGACTTTTTACAAGGGCGTGGAGTGATAGGAGGAGGGGGGATGGCTTCAAACTGAAAGAGGGGAGATTTAGATTAGCTATAAGGAAGGAATTGTTGCCTGTGTGGGTGGTGAGCCCCTGGCGCAGGGTGCCCCGAGGAGCTGTGGCTGCCCCATCCCTGGAGGTGTTCAAGGCCGGGTTGGACGGGGCTGGGAGCAACCTGGGCTGGGGGGAGGTGGCCCTGCCCGGGGCAGGGGGGTGGAATGAGATGATCTTCAAGGTCCCCTCCAACCCAAACCATTCTGTGAGAGATCCTCAGTAAATAAAGAAGAGCAAGAAAAGTGTTCCTGGTCTGTGGAGAATGGGGCCAAGGGGACTAGGACCTCTCCTGGCCCCCCATCCTGGCAGAGACTCGTACTTTCCAAGCAGAGGAGTTCGCTGTTGCCCCGGGGTCCCTCTCCGGCGGCCGTGGAGGCTGTCATCCACAGGGCATAGTGCTCCCCGGGCTGCAGGCGGGCGATGTGCAGGGAGCGTGGGGCACTCGCGTCGGGAACGGCTGGAGGGGAGAGAGGGAGAAGCAGATGAAGCACCTAGCACAGCTTTTCACTGCTTTTCACTCGAATGAACCGGGTTTCCAGAACTTGGAGCAGGGAGAGGTGTCTTAATTTAAATTAACTTTGTTTTCCATGTTACTGAATCGCTGGAAGGGCTGTGGGAGACCTTATGCTCTAGGGGTGACGGGTGCCGTTGTGTGGATGGGACACCCAGGACTGCGTAACCCGTCCTCTGGCAGCTGCTGCTGCTTGCTACAGTAGCGTTTCGGTCTAAAGTGGGCTTTGTACGGTGGAACTATGAAATATCTAGTCCAAACTGTCATGCAACTTCTGCAAATTTGGGGGTTGGTTTGTTTGGTTTGTTGGTTTTTTTTGTTGGTTTTTTTTTGTTTTGTTTTTTAAAAAAAAACTGGGTGAATCTTGCTGCTGACCCCCCCAGCGGACTGGTGTCCCGGGACTCCCTGCCGACATGGAGCTTCCCGAAGGCATCTCTCTCTCTCCCCCACCCTCTGTCCTCCACATGCGCCATGGCCGTGTTCTTCACCGGGGACCCACCGTAGATGGCTGGGGCTTCCTCCCTCTCCTTCTTCTGCAGGTATACGCGGTACCCGGTGATGCAGCCCCTTTGGTGGTGGGCAGGGATTGCTTCCCATGAAACCAAGATGCCGTTTGCCCGCGGTGTTGTGTACACCTGGGGCCCAGCCGACGGGGCTGCAAAACATAAGACCGACTGTTAAAGCTGAGCTTAAGCGGGCTTAAAAACACCCAGAAGGGTCTTCGCTGTGGTTTACCTTCTGCTCTTGAGTGTCCCCTAACTGATGCCACTTGTCCCGCTCTGTCCCGATAGAGTGCGAACACGCTGATCTGATAGCACACGTTGTCTTTTATCTCCTCTAAATAAAGAAATGAAAAGAAGTGGCAGGTTACCAGTGAAAGGGTTTACAGTCATGGCCGAGGGATTTACATCAGCTGCTTAAATCAGAGATTAATCTTCTGATTATTAAGGCATTTTTCATAAAGAAGGAAGAAGTGCTTCTCTGTGATTTCCTATTCCACTTGGCAAAGCTTTATTGTGTTAAGTGAGTGATGTTCACGCTCAGAAGGGTGAAATCCTCTGTCCCCTTGTGAAGCAGCAGCTGCCGGCAGCCCCGTGCCCTCCCGGGGAGACGCGGGACCACAGTGTGTTCCAGGAGAGAGGAGGAGGTGAGTAGCTGTAACTCAGCTCGTTCCTCTAAGCTACAAAGTGCAGGGTTTGGCTCTGCATGAGGTCACTTAGGACACAGGACAATCACAGAATGGTTTGGGTTGGAAGGGACCTTGAAGACCATCCAGTTCCACCCCCTGCCCTGGGCAGGGACACCTCCCCCCAGCCCAGGGTGCTCCCAGCCCCGTCCAACCCGGCCTTGAACACCTCCAGGGATGGGGCAGCCACAGCTTCTCGGGGCACCCTGCGCCAGGGGCTCACCGCCCCCACAGGCAACAATTTCTTCCTACTATCTCATCTAAATCTCCCCTCTATCAGTGTCAAACCGTTCCCCCTCATCCCATGGCTCCCCACCCTGACCAGGAGTCCCCCCCCCAGCTCTCCTGGAGCCCCTTTAGGCACTGGAAGGGGCTCTGAGGTCTCCCCGGAGCCTTCTCTTCTCCAGGCTGACCCCCCCCACCTCTCCCAGCCTGTCCTCCCAGCAGAGGGGCTCCAGCCCTCCCAGCATCTCCGGGGCCTCCTCTGGCCCCGCTCCAACAGCTCCGGGGCCTTCTGCTGTGGGGACCCCCGAGCTGGAGGCAGCACTGTGGGGGGGTCTCCCCAGAGCAGAGCGCAGCAGAGGGGCCCAATCCCCCCCTGGCCCTGCTGGCCACGCTGCAGGGGATGAACCTCACACCCTCTTTCTTCCCCCTGACTTTGTGTGAGCATCCTCCTCCGGGCCGTTCCTGTGGGGTGCGGGAGGTTGGCAGGAACTCCTTTCTCCCCTTCCCAAAGCAGGGCACAAAGCCACGGCGCGAATACGCTGCTCTTTCAGCTCCTTCGAGAGCGGGGATGCGGCACCTCGCGGGCGCAGCACCAGGCCGGAGGGGAGGAAGGCCGAAGGAGGGTGGCGCTCGCTGTCACCCCCGTTGTGACTTCGTGGCTGTTTGATGTGCAGAACACTGACACGTAGTACTGGTTGGGATTAGTAACCAACAATTAGTAGAAAGGAAATAGTCTCTTCTTAAGCCTTTGATCTCTTGAACCTCTAGCTGGCTTGTTCCATTTTGGAGGGACTAGGTTTTTTTCCGGAGACATTTACCTTATCAGATATAAATCTCAGCTGAGAGTGACTGCGGAACTGAGCCCCGAGCAGCCACGCGTTATTTTTTTTCCCCCTCCTATACAGAAAGCTTTAAAAGCCATCATTTCTTATGCTGAATTAGTAAAAACTAGAATCTGACTTGTTCCTTAAAAAGCTTTTGGAATAAAAGGCTCCCGCGGTGACACCCGGCCTCGAGGCGGCGGTTACCTGCGATCACCGTGGACAGGTTGGACGCCGGCAGCTTCACCCAGGTTGGATGGGTCTCCGGGTGCGTGTCCCTCCCCGGCTCTGCCCACTCCACCACGTACCCGCTGGGCGCCGCCGCCGGGCTGCCGGGTGGTTTCCAGCTGACGAGGATGCTGCTGTTTCCCATGGCCACGGCAGACAACTTCTGAGGAGGAGGTAGATCTTAGAGGGGAGAAAGACCAACCAAACAAAAAAGACACCGTCAGCACAAACTTGCCTTGACCTCTGGTGGGCTCCATAAGTTTGATATGTGGCTTTTGCTGTGTCTCATGTATTTTGGCATCACGGAATGGATAAAAATAAACTGCCATTGATAGGAAAGGTCTTTATAGAAGGGTGGTGTCTATGTCGATAGGAATAGAGCCACGTTCTGGTCTTGTCCCATGGTGCAGCAGTTTGGATGCGCACAGCTTTGCTTGTTCATACCATCCCCAAGCCCTGAGAAGACACTGTCATGGCACGTACCAACGTCCTGCTCCTGTGACAGAGCCACCAACACGCATCGTCTCCACAAGACCAAAGCTCTTGCTTTCACAGCTAAGGCCAGGTTACTTTTTCTTGCAGGAGAAAAAGTTGGGAAAGTCATCAAAATATTCCTTGATAGTATAAAACCACCATCTTTTCTGAATGTTTTTTTCTTACAAATGATAGAATCATTGAGTGTTTTAGGTTGGAAGGGACCGTGAAGACCACCCAGTGCCACCCCCCTGCCATAGGCAGGGCCACCTCCCCCCAGCCCAGGTTGCTCCCAGCCCCGTCTAACCCGGCCTTGAACACCTCCAGGGATGGGGCAGCCACAGCTTCTCGGGGCAACCTGCCCCAGGGGCTCACCACCCCCACAGCCAAGAATTTCTTCCTACTATCTCATCTCAACCTCCCCTCTGCCAGTTTGAAGCCATTCTCCCTCCATCCTATCACTCCATGCCCTTGTAAAAAGCCCCCCCCCCCAGCTCTCCTGGAGCCCCTTTAGGCACTGGAAGGGGGTCTGAGGTCTCCGCGGAGCCTTCTCTTCTCCAGGCTGACCCCCCCACCTCTCCCAGCCTGTCCTCCCAGCAGAGGGGCTCCAGCCCTCCCAGCATCTTTCTGGCCCTCCCCTGGCTCTGCTCCAACAAGTCCATGTCTTTCCTATGTTGGGGGTTCCAGAGCTGGACGCAAATGCCCACAAAGCAGTTCTTGTCCTCCAAATAATCAGATCCCAGTGATATTTCTGCACCAATCCTGTCTCTACCTCAGGAAGGGCTCACGTGACCAACGCAGCCCGCAAGCTGAGGAGCTGCGCATCCGCCTCCGATGGAGGAGAGCATTTGTTTGATGTTCGAGGCAGCTCTGGGAAAAGGTGAAATATTTGGCAGTGACTCTGTTGCTGTTTTGCTGAAGTTGCAGAGCAAATAGAGAACAAACAGCGCAAACCGAGACCGCGAGGCTCTGTCATGCCCGGTGCTGGCACAGGAAATTTGGGGCTGGGTGAGTTCACGCTCGTTAATTTTGCCGCGTAGGTACAACAGAGCGCAATTTCGCAGGAGATAAAGCTTTGTGTGACTTCCCCTCACCAGCGCCTTCCCTTCGGTCCTGCCACCTCGCTCATGTGAAAAAAAAAACAAACAACCCAACCCCAACCCAAAACCCCAAAACCACCCTTTATTTTTTTTCTTTTTTGGCGTGGTTGATTCTCTGCCGTGTCCGGCGCCTGGGCGGCCCGCGGCGTGCCTCACCCCCCTCTCGGCAGGAGGGGCTGAGGTGAAATTGCAGCAATGCTGACACTGAGCAACTCAACCTGTTGTGAAACTGCACCCCGGACCACAGCAAAAACTGGACCCGCAGATCCCAGAAGGTTCACGGAGGTGGACCTCCACGAGCACGAGGCGGTGGGACCCGAACGCTTTCGTGGTGCGCAGCACGGAGCAGAGCACTGGTGTTATCCCCAGGGTGCCTTACCCTGGGCGCCCAGGCTGGTCACGATGGACGCAGGGGGGGACCTGCCCCTTGAGTTCTCGGCGGTGACCGTTATCTTGTAGCCCACCCTTGGCGTGACTCGGGCATAGCTGGTGTGGTTGGTAATGTGTGCTTCTCCTGCCGGGGGGCACCGCTGGTCCAGGGCTTCGAAGGTCACTGCGTACCGCAAGATCCTTCCTCTCGCCTCCGACTTGCTCAAAGCCTGCGAGGAAAGAGCAGTTGTTACTCTGTTCTTCACCTGAGCATCCAGGGGGGGCTGATTGCTGAGAAGCTCAACGCAGGCCGGCCATGCGCAATCGCAGCCCAAAATGCCAACCGTATCCTGGGCTGCATCAGAAGAAGTGTGGCCAGAAGGGTGAAGGAGGGGATTCTGCCCCTCTACTCTGCTCTGGGGAGACCCCCCCCGCAGTGCCGCCTCCAGCTCTGGGGCCACCAACAGCAGAAGGCCCCGGAGCTGTTGGAGCGGGGCCAGAGGAGGCCCCGGAGATGCTGGGAGGGCTGGAGCCCCTCTGCTGGGAGGACAGGCTGGGAGAGGTGGGGGGGATCAGCCTGGAGAAGAGAAGGCTCCGGGGAGACCTTAGAGCCCCTTCCAGTGCCTAAAGGGGCTCCAGGAGAGCTGGGGGGGGACTCTGGATCAGGGAGGGGAGCCGTGGGATGAGGGAGAATGGCTTCAAACTGGAAGAGGGCAGATTTAGATGAGATATGAGGAAGAAATTGTTGCCTGTGGGGGTGGTGAGCCCCTGGCGCAGTGTGCCCCGAGAAGCTGTGGCTGCCCCATCCCTGGAGGTGTTCAAGGCCGGGTTGGACGGGGCTGGGAGCAACCTGGGCTGGGGGGAGGTGTCCCTGCCCGGGGCAGGGGGGTGTGACTGGATGGTTTTCAAGGTCCCTTCCAACCCAAACCATTCTGTGATTCTGTGATGAGCAAAGCCTGCAGAGATGTGGTGGTACCAAGCCAGGGATCCCAGCAGGCTGCCCAGGAAGGCTTCAGACTGGCTTGTGGATGAAGCTGCTGTTGGCCATTTGTGAACCAAATATTACACCTGCTTTTAAACGAACCTCCGGCCACGAAAGGGATATTTGTGTCACAGCCACCAGCCCTCTCAAAGGAGGGTTTGGCAAGCCCGCACGCTCCCTGCAGATCGTCCACCCAGGCTGGGATGCCCATGGAGCAGCAGCCCCGGCCCCTTCCAACGCCAGGCGGAGGTGGGATCCTTGCAGGCAGGGACGGCTTCGGAGCATCTCCCTAACCCAGATGCTCAACCTGCCCCACTTAAGTGAGCAACTTTCACTCGGAGGTAATTTTTTCTCTTCCTTTTCTGTTCTAATAGTAACAAGGTCACTTGCTGGACAACAGCACATAGTAGCTGACATTCTTTGGGAACCAACGATCGGTTTTTAATTTCTTCTTCTCTGAAAGCTGGAGGAAAGGAGGAGTGCTACAGAGATTGCTCGCTCACTGGTTGAGACTGCTTTCTTCTGTAATACTTTACTTTTTTTTTTTTTTTTTAAATTGAGTTAAGATCTGCTGGCCTGAAGTACAGCTAACGCATTTCAAAGGTAGCACCGTTTCCCCATCAGTACCAACCTAAGAACACACGTTCCTAAGTGAACGTGCACTTTTATTGCTACAAATATAATGCTTTTCTCCAAAGGAAGTTCGAGTCCTTGCTGCAGGATTTTCCTTTTCCACCATGATTTCGCACACTTGTGTGAAACCCGTACCACGTAACAGCCTGTTCTGATTTTTCCCTTTCATTCTGCTGCTGTGACCAGCGCTCTCCGTTCCCAAGCCTTATCCCGTCCCCATCACTGCTCTGCTCTTGGGAACGTGTGGCGTCCAGCCACACGAAATGAGTTCATTCCCTAATGGCAGGGCCAAGAGCACGCGTTTACCTGACACCCTCTCTGAAGGTTGCATATTTTCATTTCTTATTTATTTTTTCTTGCTTAATTCCAGTTTAGTGAAGCTCTTTTGCTGCGAGCTGCCGATTTTCCAAGCAGTGGAGTAGCCGGGGACAGGGAAACACGCAGCCTCCTCCTTCCTCGAGTCTGACCTCAAGCCAGGCTTTCCACAAGGGGGGAAAGAAGAGTATTAAGTGCACGGCTGGACGGGGGAAAACGAGCAATTTTTCAGTAGGGGAAAATCCAGATTTTTGCTTAAAGCCACAATAAAGAATTATTTAAATTCACCCCACCCCACCCCCCCCCCGAGACTACACATCTCTGAGAAGTCAGTCTGTGCTGTGCCGTGTAACACCTCTCGCTGGTTTTTCCACCCCGGGTGTCTGCAGTTGTACTATCGCTTTCAGTTTCCTGCAGTTCCTATACAGCGAGTTCATTTTGTTTGGTGGGTTTTTCTTTTTTTTTTTTGGGTTGTAACAAAACAAACAAAAAAAAAAAGGAAGCGGGGGGGGGGAGAAAAACCCTACTTTTAAAAACAAGAAAATGTTGGCAGCTTTGCAATGGCTTTGGCGGCAGCGGCGGGGGACAAACGCGGTGCTGAAACCCCTCTGAAAGCCCGCGGAAATTAAATTGGTGCCCCTTCCTGCGGGATTAGCGTGGAAATGTGAAAATGTGTAACGGTAGTACGTCGTACTGAGTCTGAGGCTTTTTTTTGAAGCCGTCGTGAAAACGAAAAAAAAAAGCGATGTATGGTTTTATGAATGATGCTGCGGGAAGTCGGCTTCGGTACGGAAAGCGTCGCGACTGCAAGTTGAAGGGCTTCGAGTTAAATGTCTTAAAAGCCACAATGGCTGGAGGCACATACTCGCGGGAGAATTTCTGCTTTCACTTATAGCGCGGTGCTTGTTGGTGTGGGGAGAAGATGGAGCAGTAACTGGAAGGTTACCGAGAGACTGCAAACTGGGAGTCAAAGATAATTTATGCTTTAGAAACCAGATAATAACCTCACCGCCTTTGAAACGAAACCACCACAGCAAAACGCCCCACAATCCAAAAATCCCTCTCGGACCTGGCTTTGAGCATTGGGCCGGTAATACTGGAGAAACTCAGCGCCCGGCACCAGTAACAGGGCTTGGTTTCACTGGGAGCGTTGGGACAGCAGACCTGGCGTAAGCCTGTTCCCCTGAGCTGGGCGGTCACGTACGGTAATGTGGAATTTTTACCCTACAGACGGGTCTTAATTTGAGTTCTGTTTGAAATTCCCCGCGCGGGGTCTCAGCCCCGGCTCACAGGAGGCGTTGCTCGGCAGACCCAAACCACCAAAGGTTTTCAACGCAGTTCTCCCAGTTTCAGGTCTGCAGTTTCACCCTTAGCAAACCCTTCTGCACGTGCTTTGCCCATCACCTGCTTCACACCTATAAAGAAAACCGGTTTCTTCCCGTGCGGCTGTACGACAACAGCGTCACCCGACCATCCATCCACACAGCAGGGACGTGGGCAGGACCCTTCCAGTTGCCCAAGCTACAGCCAGCTCTTAAATTTTGGAGAGTTTGATCACCTTAAAGGGCTATTACAAAAAATTGCCTCTTCTGCCTCCCCCATTCTTCATCGCTCTGTCCTTCATATAAACAAAACAGAGCAGAACCACCCCCGAAGGATGTTCATATCCCAAAACAGGCCCAGAAGGTGCGTGCGGATGGCGAACAGGGGGCATGGTGTCCTCCTGGCCTCCTAGAACTCCTGTCCTGACCACCTATGGCAACCATGGCAAAAAGCAACGAGGCGGAGAACCAGGAGAGGGAGACATTAATTAGGAAACAAATTAGGAAGTCTGTAAGGTTGTTATAGAATCATAAAAACACAGAATGGTTTGGGTTGGAAGGGACCTTAAAGATTATTGAGTTCCACCCCCCGCCCTGGGCAGGGACACCTCCCCCCAGCCCAGGTTGCTCCCAGCCCCGTCCAACCTGGCCTTGAACACCTCCAGGGATGGGGCAGCCACAGCTTCTCGGGGCACCCTGCGCCAGCGCTGGAACAATAATCTGTTGCCTTTGGAGTTATCGCCAGGGACAGGTCACCTTATGGAAAGAGGGAGGGAAAGTGTATCTCTGCCAGGTGGTAACTGAGCCGTGATACCTCCTCTTCGCTGATGTGATGTGCTGGGAACCTGTTGTACCTCCAGCAGGACAGAATGTTTGCGGAACTGTGAAAGGGAAATTGTAGGTAGAAAAGAGCTGATGAACCTCCTGGGGGGAAGCAAGCTGGTCCGTGTCCCCATCACCGGGCACTGGTAAAGCCCTCCTCTCTCCTTGTGATCAGGCCTTTCCTGCGAACGCAGAAATCAGAGTTCCCCCTCATCTGCTCAGGTTTCACTTAAACGACTCACCTTCCAAAAAAGAGAGATGTTCTGTCTTTGGGAGTCCACGTCCTGCTGTCGGTACCAGACGTCCAGGAGCCCGGTGGGCACTGGTGTGGGAAGGAAAAGGGTGAGCGGCATTAACGGCCGTGTTTCGAAGCAAACGAACAAGACGCTGAACAGGCGAAGGAGGTAAAAATCCTGAGACAATGAGAATTTAAGGTTTAAAAAGCCCATGAAATGGTGTAATACGTAATAGCCTGTATTCGCTGGTGCAGCTGGAGTTCAGCTGCGTTGATGACGGTGCTTATGAAGAGAACGAGCCACCAGCCCCAGAGAGGGTTTTGCTCTGCTGGTGACTTTATCCTGCCCTCGGGAATGGGGATGGCTCCCGAGGAAGCCTACACTGCAAAGCGACAGTATGAGCTCTCCTCTTGCATAAAAGT
Organism: Vanellus vanellus; assembly: GCF_965231255.1. NCBI lineage: Eukaryota > Metazoa > Chordata > Aves > Charadriiformes > Charadriidae > Vanellus > Vanellus vanellus. The sequence continues at coordinate 80,781,975 of NC_138910.1, read as the reverse complement.
TGAGGCCAACTAAGGTCCTTGGGGTTGGCTACATTAAGCCCAAAACGACGGGCAGCCCCAGGTGATGGGGTTTGTAGGGTCTGTAGGATTTCACTGTCTGGCTCTAAGCAATAAAGGTCTTTAACAGCTAGCTGGGTAGGAGCTCGTCAGAGGTAGCTTAAAATCTCTCTTCTTTCCACGATTCCCCTTCCAGTCACAGAAAGACTGGAAACCCTCGATGTTTTAAATAAACCTTCCAAAAATAGCATTAAAGCAGACTTCCAGCTGCAGAACTGGGTGGATGATGTGCTCCAACCGTTCAGAGACACGTAAAGAAAGCTGATGTGGCAAAAGGTAACAAAGCTTGGTTCCTCAAGGTCCCTGACCAAAACAAACCCATCAAATTCTAACAGTAATTGCTACTAATAACCCGAGCAGCAGGCAGCTGTCGGAGGGCCCCAGCTAGAATGGGGCCGCCTGCTATTTGCTAAGTTCAAAGACATAAAAAACCCCTCAGTGCCAGCAACCTTAAGAGCTATTTGTCCTCTATTAACTGCAAATAGTGACTGGAATAGAAACAAGAAGGAAGACCGACAGAAGGAATAAAACCAGGGCACGCTCGCTGTGAGCCAGGGAGGAAGGGGCAAGCTCAAAGCAGGAGAAAAATAAAATACGGGATTGCATCTGTTGGACTCCAGCCCGGATTTTAAAGTTCATTTCACACGTGAACCACACGAATTAGCTGGGGGAAAGAAAAAAAAAAAAAATACGCTCGCTTACGAACAGTCCTTGCATAAAGCAAGTTTTGTGGCAGGTCAGGCTTAGAGAAAAAGGGGGAAAAAAAAAAAAAAAAATTGACCTTACTGAAAAGGTCCACTCCTGAATTTGCAAAAGGCCAAACTCACGGGTGGAACTTCAGCTCCTTCAAAGAAGCTTCTGGTCACCCGGTCTGGGGGCAAAAGCTTCTCGTTTAATTGCAGCAGCTGGGTAGAGGGGTGACGACCACAAACGCGGCAGCAAGCCAGGGTGCAGCGAGAAGGTTGAGAAAACTGTTGAGAGGAAGGTGGGGGAGGGAAGGAAAAGTTCACACCTTTTGCATCAATCAATGCTTCTTACAGAAACTGATGCTGTCAGTAGTGGTAAATAGCGCGAGTAATAACGGACTAGGCTGAAGAGCTTATAGTAATTCACAAAAAAAGAGCAACCAAAGGCAAGCGGCAGATGAAAGGAGGGGATGCCAAAGCAGCTGACGCATCGTTGTTGAAACACGAACTTCTGAGAAGCTTTCTTCTCTCGTCAGAACTGCAAGTTTTGCAGCCTCTGAGCTTGTGCAGCTCAGGATGAAGCCCGGCAGGCAGGTCTGTGAGCCCGCGGCCAGCCCAAGGCAGCCAGTGTGGACCATGGCAGGAGCTAATGGTTCAGCCTGCAGAAGAGAAGGCTCTGGGGAGATCCTATTGCAGCCTTCCAGTCCCTAAAGGGGTTCCAGGAGAGCTGGGGAGGGAGTTTTTACAAGGGCATGTAGAGATAGGATTAGGGGGAATGGCTTCCAACTGGAAGAGGGGAGATTTAGATGAGATATTAGGAAGGAATTCTCTCCTGTGGGGGCGGTGAGCCCCTGGCGCAGGGTGCCCCGAGGAGCTGTGGCTGCCCCATCCCTGGAGGTGTTCAAGGCCGGGTTGGACGGGGCTGGGAGCAACCTGGGCTGGGGGGAGGTGTCCCTGCCCAGGGCGGGGGGTGGCACTGGATGATCTTCAAGGTCCCTTCCAACCCAAACCATTCTATGGCTCTAATGGGATTGTCCTCAGGTTGGTGCTGTGTGTCCCTGGAGTCTGCCCTTTGCTCACCTAATTTCCTGGTGGGAACCTCTCTCTCCCGAATGCCTGGCCAGATTCTGCTCTGCTGAAGCTACCCAGGTCTCCAACCGCTCCACAGTGTGGTGGAGGGCGCACCTGAGGAGGCGCCAAGTGAAATAACTTCTCTATTTGGGAAAAGATGACTTGGCAAAATCCAACTCCTTTGTTAAAACCTGCCAGCGTCAGCAGAAGGGAAAGAGTCCAGGCAGTTTCCTGGCCAATCCACCCAACTTCTCACCAGATCGTTGGGTGAGCTCAAGGACCCAGAGGGGGTCACCCAAGCTGGGGGTCATCCGCAGCAGAGGGTGACATGGCAGCCATCCTCACCTGAGCACAGGGTTACTGCAGGAATTCAGTAAAACGCTTAGATCTGAACCAAGACAGAAGGTTTTTCTGTCCCTGGCTAAGCTGCACAGACTGTCTCTGCCTTCTCCAGCTGTGTCACGATGCGGCAGGCCGCTCCGGCTCTGGGCAACGTGGGAAAAATTCCCCCAACCTTCAGCATCAACAAAATACATCCTTCAGACCTTCCCGGTGAACTCTTGAAAATCCTGTTTTGCGAGAAACTTGAACAGTTTCCATTTTTGCTCATTAAAACCGCAATTCCCTTCCAGGAGTTACTTCCCGGTTGGCTCTGCGTCTGGATCTACAGAGACGCCGCAAACCAACCGGCAAAAAAACCCAGCAGCGTTTCGACTTCGTTAGCTGAAGTTTCCCCTTGTGCGCAAAGGGTAGACGCGGGCTCCGCGCAGGAGACGCGTCTTGTGTTACCTGCTTCTGGGGTCCAGGTCTGGTACCCGCTCCAGTTGCTCCACAATCCTCGCTTGGGGTGAATTTTACAGCTGACCTGAAACTCGTAGGCAGTGTGAGGCTCCAGACCGTAAAGACTGCATTTCTCACTGCTTAAGGTCTCAACCTTTAACGAAGACAAAGGACATATAATGTTAAGCTCACGAGGAAATAAAGGTTGAAGGCAGTGAGAGGCTGAATTGCTGATACCCAAAGCCAAGCCCAGCCAGCCAAAACACGTCTTTAAAAAACCAGTGGGGAAACCCCTGATCTGAGGCAACTTTAATAACTCAAAGAACGATGCAATGAATCATCGGGCTTGCAGTCCTTCATCAGAAAACCCCCGCATTTAATTATGCGAAGACAACAAATTTTCTGTTCACGTGTTTTACTCGACTTCAGGCAATACATTGCTTTTACTGCTTAAAAAGGTTTTCGATCAGCATTAGGGAAAGCACAGCCGATTTGGAAATTGCGCGCCTGTAGCCACGAGCTATGACGAGCAGATATGATCATATTCCACTAAAGTGGCGGGTGAAGCACAACCTCGGATTCTTCAGTGCATCACACAGACACGTGACGTACGGGGAAATATTCACACACACGCTTTTTTACAGGATCAGTGTTTTACCTTCATTCAGTTTTAGGCCAATGATGGCTTTTGACCGGTAGGCAACAGCTTTCCTTAAGCATGGTGTTAAAGAGCAGAGGAAGGCAAATTTGGACAAAGTGATTCTAGTAAGAAATAACGGTATTGAAGCAACCTCCACGGACGGTAACATCCTTTGTTCAGAAGAGGATTACCGTGCTCCAGGTGTGCCTGGCGAGGGGACGGTATCTCAGCCTGCAGTGCCGCGCTTGCGCTTCAGCGTGCCGAAAAAAGGCGCAGCCGGTCGCAGAAGAATTTTCAAATTCCACCAGAAAGTTGGGAGGATGTGGTTTCACTAGCAGAAAAACAAAAAAAAACCCAAAACAAAAAAAAACACAGAAATAAGCAAAGAGGGCTCAGATACACAGCGCAGCTCAGAACGGGGAGGGTGGAGCGGAAAATAGAATTACTGGGTTAGACTGGATGGATGCTTCTTCTCAGCGGTTTAAACAAGAAAGTGCTCAAAATGTTTTCATGCCTTTCCAAAGGGCTGGGGCTATCCGAAAGGTGGTAAGTCATGCATTTACCTATGTCTATTAACGCGAACACGAGTGGTTGTGAAAAAGCACTTCCTAGCTCATTGGAGGCAGCAACCACAAGGGTGTAAGTAGAGTCGAAAGTCAACTTGCTCAGAGCCAGCGAGCCAAACTCCGTACTCTGGCTTTCTTCTGAAACACATAAGACATCCGTCCCGTTTGAGAGCCTGGAACAGAAGGAAAATGCTTGGTTAATACTCTCCTGTACACCAAGAAAGCCAAACCCTGGCTGCGTCGGGGCACGGCTCGGGTCCCCGTACAGTCGTGCTGCTCCGGGTCCCTTGGGGCTCTTCCAGCATCCTCTCCTTGAAAGATCCGCTTAAATACAGTGGTTACAGTAAATACTCCTCTGGCCAAATCGGTAGCGAAGGTGTTACACTGCTTTTTGGTTTTAATTGCAGACAAAGGAAATAGTTTCGGATTTCGGAGCTACAAGTGTGCGAGTAGGTTCCTTTTAATAGCGCAATGATTACCTAATATTTCGCTATGACTGAGCCTAAGTGTTGGCACACAGAATTTGGGGGGATGATGGATTTTGGGGGGTTTGGTTGTTTTTTTTTTAACTAAGTCAGTGATTAAAGATGTAGTTTATCTGCAGTATGGCATGGCTTCAAACACAGCTTTTAATTCTCGATGTCATTCAACCCATTGCCCTGGGTAACTTATTTAGCTCCTCTGTGTATTTTCTTCCACCTGAACCAGAGATGTTCATATCATGTTGGTCCAGGCTGACCTTTTGCATTTCTTAATAACTTACTAGCAAGCACTGCTCTAGCTCTGTTACAATGCTTGCAGGACTCGTTATCCACAATTCTCTACTCTTCTGCAAATTACCCATATATTCTTCTGCTTAAAGAGCAGTGACAGGTTTCTACAAGCCGCTAAGAAAGTTGCTGCTACCTTGGCCAACAGAAGAAGGTGAAGAAGAAGAAGAAGAAGAAGAAGAAGAAGAAGGTGAAGAAGAAGAAGAAGAAGAAGAACAAGAACAAGAACAAGAACAAGAACAAGGTGAAGAAGAGTGAGCCTTGCAGGGCAAGGAGATGGTCACCATGCAGCATCTTGGAAACAAATGGGGACTACTTCAGCCTAACCCAGTGGTTTGCAAAGGGCAAAATTAATTCATTCTACCCAGATGTTTGCCTGAGTAGAGGTTTTTAATAAGGTTCCTCCTATGCATGGTGATTCCTGAAATCCAAGGTCTCCTAACACGCCTTGACGGGCTCTAGGGAGCCTTTGATCCTTCCCCACCCTTTGCTGCAGAAGTAGCCATGACCTTTTTCAGCGAAGGCTCAGCAAAACCAGAGCGAGCAAAAATAGAGGTTGAGTCTAAAATGGGACGCAGAAATAACACATTTCCAAGCAAAGTCCCTTTCCATCTCCTTAGCTAAATTCCGAGCAGCTCAGATCACAGGATTGCTGATGCAGGCACTGCTAACCACAGATTCACTAAATAGATCCACCACGGGAAAGCAGCAGGTCACCTCTTGGCAGACCATCTTTACCTGCTGAAATCTGAAGGAGCCAACCCACTGCAGTGCAGCGCCCGCAGATGTGAGCAGAAAAGGGGTTTTAACCGCTCTGATTGGCTTCTGTGGTCATGGAAGCCTCGGGCCACCTTATTCGTACAATCATAGAATTGTCTAGGTTGGAAGGGATCTTGAAGGTCATTGAGTCCAGCCATTGACCCAACACTGCCAACACCACCACTAACCCACGTCCCTCAGCACCATGTCTGCCTGTCTTTTAAATACCTCCAGGGATGGCGACTCCACCACTGCCCTGGGCAGCCTGTGCCGGTGCTGGACAGCCCTTTTGGGGAAGAAATTTTTCCTTATATCCAGTCTGAACCTCCCCTGGTGCAACCTGTCGCCTGTTACTTAGAATCATAGAATGGTTTAGGTTGGAAAGAACCTTGAAGATCACCAAGGTCCAACCCCCCTGCCATAGGCAGGGACACCTCCCCCCAAGCCCAGGTTGCCCACGGCCACATCCAACCTGGCCTTGAACACCTCCAGGGATGGGGCCTCAACACCCTCTCTGGGCAACCTGTCCCAGTGCCGCACCACCCTCACAGTGGAAAACTTCTTCCTAATGTTCAATCTGAACCTGCCCTCTTCCAGTTTAAAGCCATTCCCCCTCGTCCTATCGCTACATGCCCCAGTAAAAAGCCCTTCCCCAGCTCTCCTGTAGGCCCCCTTTAGGGACTGGAAGGCTGCAATAAGATCTCCCCGGAGCCTTCTCTTCTCCAGGCTGAACAGCCCCAACTCTCTCAGCCTCTCCTCACAGGAGAGGTGCTCCAGCCCTCGGGTCATCCTCGTGGCTCTCCTCTGGACATGCTCCAGCAGGTCCATGTCCTTCTTCTATTGGGGCCTCCAGAGCTGGAGGCAGTACTGCAGGTGGGGTCTCACGAGAGTGGAGTAGAGGGGCAGAATCCCCTCCTTTGACCTGCTGGCCACACTTCTGATGCAGCCCAGGATCCAGTTGGCCTTCTGGGCTGTGAGCGCACACTGCCGGCTCCTGGTGAGCTTCTCGTCAGTCAGCACCCCCAGGGCCTTCTCCTCAGGGCTGCTCTCCAGCCATTCCCCATACTTGGTTGTTCATAAACCAACTCTTTCATGCGCTTTGATAAGGGTAAATATTCAATAAATGGTGTAAAAATATAAAAATTCTAAGACACGATGATATGTATTAGAGAACTTATGTCCCTGCATTACTCACTGTATCACGTATGTAGTGCTGATGTAAGTGAGCCTTCCTTTGTCCCAGGTGCAGTCGGGATGGCCGTCTGTCCCATACTGGATGCACGACACGTTTCTTGGCTCGTCTGGAGGATCTTAAACAGATATTCTTATCAGTTTCTTCCTTAAAGATGTTGATAGGAGACATTTTAAGAAAGTTTGATGTTTTGCTTGGTTTGGGTTTGTTAACGAGTTTCTAGACAACATATTCGGGCTAATAATTTTAATGTGGGAAAATTGCTGTCGGTGATCTCTGACACTTGAGCGAAGCCCCAGTGACTTTAAAGGGTCCCAGATGAATACCAGCGCTTAACAGCTGTCCAGACTGGACACCACAAGCTTTGCTTGAAGCAATCAACCATTATTCTTTTATATATATATATATATATATATAAAGGTAGCACTGATACAGCAGACAACTGCTGCTGCAGCATCAGCTCATCAGGCTCGAAGAAAATCTAAAATTTAGAATTTTTCTTGCGAGTCCCCTGTGTCCTGGAGAGATTGGTGGGTGTCGGGGATAGAACAGAGAGGCACAGTCCCAGCCAGAGATATTTTAAATACAAAAAGCTGCTAAAAGACAGCACCTTTTCCGGAAAAGGCCACCCCCTGCTAGTTTCTAACACGCGTCTCAGAGGTACCACAGGAAATGCTGAAGAACAAGGAATAATTAAATTCTCCTTACTTCCAGATTCTATCTCGATTCCACAAATGAGTGTTTTCCTGTGCTCACAAACTGTTTTGCACGTAAACACGTGTTTGCCGTATGTACGGACTACAAACTTGGTGCTCACTGCACTGCTGTAGTTGCTAATTAGTTCAGAGCTGTTAAAGAAAATAGCGATCCTGCACTGGTTGGTGGGTCGGAGGGGCTTCAGCTGGCAGGAGAGGGTGACATCGGTTCCAGGCTGGACAGGAGAAGCGGTGTTAGTGGTCATGTTCCCTTTGTCACATATTTCTGTGGTGCCACGGGGGAGTTTGCTGCCCGTCACGTTCCCGTTGCTGCACGCATCTGCAAGAGAACGGGAAAACCTTTGGAAACATGGAAACATCACGTTGTACAACACACTGCGCTCAAGGAGAAGAGTCTCCCCGAGTCTATCATGCAAGAATTGCTGCCTCCGCATGGCAACTCAGGGGCTATTGCTGTGCCCAGCCTTCGCCGAGCCGGTTAACCGGGGTCAGAAACCGAGGCTTGGCGACCGGGCATCGTACAAAAAAAGCACAACCCCAGGGAAAACCTGTCAGAACTCTGTTTTCATTGTGGTTTAAGGAGATAGTGTTTCAGCAAAGCAGCGGCAGGCATGTCTCTACCGAAGAGGCAAGCAAGATTTTCTCTGACTTGCAGAGACCTTCCCATGCACGTTATTGCCTTTTGGAATAGGACAGATGGGGACAGGCGATCCTGCGCTCAGCGTGGGAGAGCACACGCTTGCTGGCAGCACCCAGGACACTCGTGCGCTGGGCAAAGGAGCCGAGCGGCGGCAGAGGATATGGGAAAATGATGGAGCAACATTTCTCCTTACTTGTGAGTTCTGACACTCTCTGTGGAAGCTGCAGAGATGTTTTCTCATGTATCATAGAATCACAGGATGGTTTGGGTTGGAAGGGACCTTGAAGACCACCCATTCCCACCCCCTGCCCCGGGCAGGGCCACCTCCCCCCAGCCCAGGTTGCTCCCAGCCCCGTCCAACCCGGCCTTGAACACCTCCAGGGATGGGGCAGCCACAGCTTCTCGGGGCACCCTGCGCCAGGGGCTCACTGCCCGCACAGGCAACAATTTCTTCCCAATCTCTCATCTAAATCTCCCCTCTATCAGTGTCAAACCATTCCCCCTCATCCCATGGCTCCCCTCCCTGATCCAGAGTCCCTCCACAGCTCTCCTGGAGCCCCTTTAGGCACTGGAAGGGGCTCTAAGGTCTCCCCGCAGCCTTCTCCTCTCCAGGCTGACCCCCCCCACCTCTCCCAGCCTGTCCTCCCAGCAGAGGGGCTCCAGCCCTCCCAGCATCTCCGGGGCCCCCTCTGGCCCCGCTCCAACAGCTCCGTGTCCTTCTGCTGTGGGGACCCCCCGAGCTGGAGGCAGCACTGCGGGGGGGTCTCCCCAGAGCAGAGCAGAGCGCAGCAGAGGGGCCCAATCCCCCCCTGGCCCTGCTGGCCACGCTGCGGGGGATGCAGCCCGGGGGGCGGGGGGCTCTCTGGGCTGCCGGCGCACATCGCCGGCTCATGGGGAGCTCCTCATCCCCCAACGCCCCCACGCCACCCCCACGCAACCAACAGCTCTACCTTGCCCTGAACCCAATAACCTCCCTGCATAACTTAGTCGCAACCATCGCTCTTCCCCGCCCTGACTACGCAGACGAACCCGGCTGGCGGTGCTAATTGTGCACAAGGAGAGCTCTGGTTCTGCTGAGAGCCCTCAGTCGCTGCGGCCCTGCCAGGTCCCCCCCGGGGGGAACCGCAGGACACTCGGCAGTAGCAGCAGATCAAGGCGTTCTTACAGAAATTACAGTATAAACCCGATCAAGCATCAAATTTTGTTTTCTCTAATAAGAAAGATGTCTTCTGGCACACCCCACAGAAGCTGGGAAAACCCCCCAACTAGTTAGCCTGAGTGTTTCTTTGAAGTAATAATTGCTATGTAGGAAAAGAAAAAAAGTATCTTACCTGCTGTGACGTGCACCAACAACCAAATCGCTGCGGGCACAATCCACGCAAATAGCATTTTTCTCCCTACAGAGAAATGAACACCTTTTACCACCTCCTAAAAAGTGGGGAAATAATTTACAGATATCTGTATTTTACTCTTTTACAACCTCAGAAATTCCAAAGTGCTCATTTCACGAGACCTTTCGGATGAACGTTCTCTGTTACCGTTGCTGAGTTGTGACTCTCGAGGCCCTATCCGCAGCAGCAGGTGATTTTTAGGCAGGCACAAGAGTTAGGGGATTGGCGGAGTACTTTAAAACTCTGTGCTTTGAAACCAGACAGCTCTGTGCTTTAGAAAAAATAAATATTTGCTCCCTTCCCTCCCAGAGCCCGGAAAAAAACCCAAAACCTTTCTGTGAAGGACAAGAACAAACCCTCAGTGCTGTTTCCTTCTCCCCGAGCTACGGTTTGCACTCCCCGCTCCGGCACAGCCCGCACGCTCCTGAAATCCCACAGCCTTTTTTGGGAGGGAGCAGCCCCATTCCTGCCCCCTCCAGGAGGAGCCTCGTGCGCCCTTCAGCAGCTCTGTGCTCACCCTTTGTCCAGGTGACCCCCAAAGCCAAACGAACCCATCTCCTCTCAGATGACTAACACAGTCTCCAGATTCCCAGACCTGAGTATTACATATAATTTTGGGTAAGACCTGGGGAAACTAGCAACCTCACAAGTTTTTTAGACTCCTTTCCGAAAGGAGCGCCATCCCACGCGGCGTATTTAACGACTCTCTCACTCCGCCCCGACGGACAGAGCCGCGGCCACGCGCGGTAAGCACGCCTCTCACCGCCCGACCAACCGAAACCCCTTTGGAAAGGTTTTAAACTCCAGAGGATCGCCCCAAAATTCTGTCCAAACGCAAAGCTACGCCGTGTCTAGGCTCGCTAAGTAAAACCCACGCTCCGGTACTGGACGTTCGGGGTACCAACATTTTACACAGTATTTTCCCATATATTTTGCAACTGCCCTTAACAACTATGTCCTTTTTTTTGTCACCCTTTCGCCTGCAGAACGACAGGAGCCGTGAGAATATGTCGGATGCTTCCGAAGCAAATACGCCGACAAGCGTTGTCTGTAAGTCCCGACCTGCCACGGAGACGCAGCTATTTTAGTAACTTGGTGCCGTATCGGAAACAAACCATTGTGAAGTGAAACTTTAAATCCAGACCACCGTCTTGGATGGAGGGGCACTTCCATGGGGATGCACCGCCCAATATAATCTTTGCTACACGTATATTAATACAAAAACATCCCCCAAAGTTACTTCAGGTTGTTCTTATACAGCGAGACGGGATCCGCTCCATGTTTTTTCAAGTGAAACGCTGTCCGAGGTGAACGCGAAGTACACAAGATTTGCCAAAACGCGTGTTAACACCTTGCTTTATTCAAATCCAGATGTTTTTTCGGACTGAGATGTTAAGCCTTGCTGCAGCGCCTCCGCTTTGCAAAAGGCGCTTCACGCGGTGCCTCCCGTAGGTGATTAGTAACTGCGAGGATGAGCAATCACAGCGCCAGGGTTCTTCAAGTAAATGCTCTGCCTTCCAATAAACTGAAATCGCCTGGTGACGGGGTAAACATCCTTCAGGCGGCTTGCTTTCTGACAGCAAAACTGTACCCAAAATGCTTGAGTCAACAGACAGAAATAGCCTCGCTTCAAATAATTTTAATCGGTGGTTGGCTTAGGTAAGCGCTAGACAATTTCTGCGGCGTCATATGAGTGCAGCAGAGCATAGAAACTGCGCTCAGAGCAAAAGATGAGAAAAGAATGAGAAACAACCTTCAGCTTAGAGCAAAGGTATGTGGAAACAAGAAAATTTTAAGAAGAAAAAGACCTCCAGATTCCACATTAATGAGGGAAAATGGTATCGCTGTGCACAGGTCAAAAAAAATATAAAGGATATTGTCCTGGTAAGTGCAAGGCAGAGGAAGCACAGAAGGGGTTCACCGAGGAGGAGATGATGACTGACTGTGCGTACTCGTCTCTACGAAATCGCAGCTGAAAACACAAGGGCTGCGGACCGAATATTTTGGTTACCTGAGGACTCGCCGGCGGCTGGGGCCAGCAGTCGGCCCGAGCCCTTAAACGAAATCACTTGTCAAGCACTAAAGCTCTGTAATTCGCTTTTAACCAACTTTTGATGCCATCCACTTCTCCCTAAGAAAAGCTCCGCGCAAAGCAAACGGCTGTTCTAAGGGAACACGGAACCCGCGGGCACAGCCGACCAAGCGCCGGTGGAAAGAGGAACATTTCTCACTCTCACATTTCACCCAGAAAAAAATCCCAACCCGCTATTTGAGGCCAAACCGTGCTGTTGCTTACTTATTGCTAATAACACTAACGGCATTTTTAGGGAAATTTCCCACTGTCAGCCTGCTCGCGAGGGATGCCCCGGCGGCCCCGGCTGCCGCAGGCCCAGCGAGGACAGCGGCACGCCGCGCTCTGGGGCTGGGGAACCGCGGCTTGGTGCCGTCCCGCCCGAGGTCAGTGACTCTGCGCCAGAGCTACTGAGCGCGAGGTATTTCAGAAGACCTCACCGTAGGAAGGAAAGGGACGGCGTTATTACTAGAGGATGGCCCTTCAGCGCTGCGCTCCCTTAAGCGGCTCCGTCCCAGGGTGCAGTGAGCATCCCAAGGCAGGCAGCATCCCAGGACAGGCAGCATCCCAAGGTAGTGAGCGTCCCAAGGCAGGGAGCATCCCGAGGCAGGCAGCATCCCAGGACAGAGAGCATCCTGGGGCAGGGAGCATCCCGAGGCAGGGAGCATCCCGAAACAGGGAGCATCCTGAAGCAGGCAGCATCCCAGGACAGGGAGCATCCCAGAGCAGGCAGCATCCCAAGGCAGGCAGTTAAGCGTCGCAGGGCAGGCAGTATCCCAAGGCAGTGAGCATCCTGGGGCAGGCAGTATCCCGAGGTAGTGAGCATCCCAAAGCAGGGAGCATCCCTGAGCAGGCAGCATTCCAAGGCAGGCAGCATCCCAGGACAGGGAGCATCCCGAAACCGGGAAGCATCCTGGGACAGGGAGCATCCTGAAGCAGGAAGCATCCCAGGGCAAGCAGCATCCCAGGACAGGGAGCATCCCAGGGCAGGCAGCATCCCAGGGCAGGCAGCATCCCAGGACAGGGAGCATCCCAGGACAGGGAGCATCCCAGGGCAGGCAGCATCCCAGGACAGGGAGCATCCCAAGGCAGGCAGCATCCCGAAGCAGGCAGCATCCCAGGGCAGGCAGCATCCCAGGACAGGGAGCATCCCAAGGCAGGCAGCATCCCGAAGCAGGGAGCACCCCGGGGCACCCATCGGCGCCCCGCTGCCTTTCCCAGCCCCCCGCTCCGCGGCTGCCCGCGCCGCCAGCGCCCCGCGGAGCGCTCCTCAGGGCCGAAAAGCCGCCGTGTGTGCGTGGGGAGGAGGGACGCCCGTCCCCGGCAGCCCCCCCTCCCGCCGCCCCCTCGTGTCCCGTTCCCCCCCCCGCGGTGCCATCCCGTCCCGGGAGGGGGGCGGAGGGCAGTCCCGGGCTCTGTCCCCCCCTTCCCCGCCGCCGGACCCCGAGTCGGGGTTACTCACCCCGGAGCCCCGCAGCCGCCGGAGCCGCCTCTGCGCGGCGGCGACTCCCGCCCGCCCCGGCCCGGCCCGGCCCGCCCCCGGTAGCCAGGGGCCACCTCGGAAGGGGACTCGGGGAGGGCCAGCAAAAAAAAAAAACCAAAAACAGAGGTTGGCGACATAAGGACATGGCCGGTAGGTCCCCCCCCCCTCCTCCTCTGTCCGTTCCCTCCCTCCTTCCGGAGGGGGGTTCCTCCCCGGGAAGGTAACGGACAGGAAATTTCAACGACAGAAAACCCGGCTTTGAGAAAAAGGATGAGATACCAGAAAAAAAAAAAAAAAAAGAAAAAAAAAAAAGGCTGTGAAACTCCAACTCTCACTACCTGCCCGACGCCTCTCAAACTGGAGAGAGCAAGAAGCGCAATCAGAGTAAAATAAACCCCTCCGCCACCCTCGATAGGGGAGAGGGCCTCATCCCGACATGTGTCCACTCTGATTTTTTATCTTTTCTTCAATGTGATTCTTGCCTTCTTGCCTTCTCTCTCTCTTTCTTTTTTTTTTTTTTTTTTTAGCACTCCGACAAACTACCGCCATATTTAAGAGCTTTTAATGAAAAAGTCTCCTGCTGCTATTGTTGCTTCACTTTTCTGGACACGGATAAGATAAACTCAGTTTTCCCGACGGCATCTCCCTGATGTGATTAACTTTTTCTAACTTGAAAATGTCTTTTTTTTTTTTTAATTCGAAAGTTTTTGAAAATTTGAAATTCGTTTTTTTTTTTTTTGTTTTCTTTTCCATTTCTAGCACAGGTATTTTGGAGGCAGACATTCAAATGAACGGGTAGAGGAAACACAAAGTCGGCAGCCTCCAAGAGTCCAGAATTTTGCATTTGAACCTCCAGTTCACCTCATCTCTCTTCCAAAACCCGGTGTAACATTTGTGCTTCTTTCTAGAGAGCTGACAAAGTTGATTGAAACGCCATGTGTGAACTGTGCGAGCCCGTTCCCTGCAAAACTCCAAATATCAACAGTTTCTTTTTAAGTATGTAGCTTAGTTCCCCTCCGTCTTCTTTTAGATCAAGCTACATTTTCACTTTTCACAGCCCTGCTTCCCAGCACAGGCTTCATCTACACGCTCCAAACCCAGGATTCGTATAAGTTTAAAGCAGGAGTTTATATGGAATCGTATCCCCAGTTTCTTATCAAGCCCACTTCATCGCTACCCCTCGCTGCGTGTATTTACTTCTCCTCCTTGGAAAAAATACGGCAGCAGCCATTACGTGGCGTGCTACACCGGCCTTAGAGAAACCTGAGTGGTGTTTTACTCGTTGATAATACCTTTAAGGGAAGATGCCCGTCAGGTGGCCCAAGTGACCAGAGTCTTGTCTTGTGGTGACAGGAAGCTAAACTGAAAATCACTGATCCAGTACCTCTCATAAATTGCAGTTTCTTTCTTTTTTCTTCTTTCTTTTTCCTTTTTTCCTTTTTCTTTTTTCCTTTTTCTTTTTTCCTTTTTCTTTTATTTTCTTCTTTTCCATTTTTCTTTTTTCTTTTTCTTTTTTCTTTTTTCTTTTTTTCTTTTTTCTTTTTTCTTTTTTCTTTTTTCTTTTTTCTTTTTTCTTTTTTCTTTTTCTTTTTTCTTTTTTCTTTTTTCTTTTTCCTTTTCCCTTTTTTCTTTTTTCTTTTCTCTTTTCCCTTTTTTCCTTTTCTTTCTGTTTAATTTTTAACACCAAAATCTGCTTTTTCATACACTTCTTTCTTCACTGACTTGCCTTGAGCACAAAGCTCTGGGAGAAAGCACGCAGTACTTACGACTCACAAAGACAACAGCGTGTTCCCTGCAGTGGGATGTCTCACCAGAACCTCTGCCCCATGCTGGACTGCAACAGAAGAGCCGAAGCAGAAGGTTCTGCCGCAAACGGAGCTGAAAGGACGTTGTGCCAACCTCCCTGCTCCACCAGGCAGGGGATGATGTCAAGGAAAGTACGGAGTCATCAGTTCTCTGCGAGGAGGGGGTGTCTGCGATTCTGAAAACAAAGCTTGGGAAAGCACCAGCAGCAGTTGACATGAGAAGGTGTGATGCTCGGTGGGGACGGTGGGGACAGCTCCCCAGGAGCCCTCGTAGCGAAGCAGAGGAGGGCAATGCTGGAGGCCGTAACAAAACGCTGTTAGTGGTCATGGCATAATCCCGTGCCCCTCAGGCCAAGTTGAGCTGCCCATGGTCCGCACCCGCCTGGTGGAAGCAGAAGATACGCTGCTGCAGCAGACTGGTTGCCATGGGGGGAAGCCCATATGATAATTGAGCATGTGCCAACGCGTAGCTGTAAATGCAAGACCTGAGGCAGGTTGTTGAGCCCACACTTCGGGGAATACTGGCTACTTCGAGCGGAGCCCGCCGCGGGAGGAGGTTACAACCTGTCTCCTGGCAGAGATGATGAGGAGATGATGGTGGTTACGGCGAGGGAGGCAGGGACACGAGGTGCTGGTGCCTGCTGGTGCCTCGCCGCCTTATTTCTGCTGAGCTTCCAGTGAGACAAATCTGGAAGGAATCTCCATTGGTAGAGGCACTCAAGGAATTGAGGTGAAGATGCTTTCCGCTTCAACCCCCCCTCATAACACGATGAATGCGGGAATAAGGAAAAAGAGTGAAGAACACGGACTTAGAGACAGTGAAAATAAAGTGTGTGCAAATGATGTAGTGAAATCTGAATGTATGCTATCCTGGCAATTCATGCTCAGCTCCTGGAAGAGAACGACAAAATATTTTATCTGGGATGAAAACTGCACATAAAAGGAGACTTCTAGAGCGAAGCAAACCAAAACACAAGACCGAGAATGGCTTATTCAGCCATTGTGTTCATTGGTTTTGTAAGGAAAAAAAAAAAAAAGGCTGTCTAAAAATGTAAGAAGTCTCAAATGGTGCAAAGCTGCCTCTTTTCCAGCTATTTTGATAGGAATCAGAGGAAGTTAAAGCTGACGATGGAAGAAGGCTGGAGCTCGGTCAGAAATGGGCAAGTGCAAATGTTGAAAATATTACCGGAGGAAACAGAATTCAGACTCAAAAGTGAAATCAGCAGGTGCAGCCCTTACACTCTCTGGTTTTGTCAGGTTGTAGGTCTGGGAATAACCTTGAGAAAGGAGAAACGTGAAGGAATGGTGGTGAGTCGTCAGCGCCAAAATGATGAGTGACAGGGCACTGGGAGATAATTATTGGGTGCTTAAAAACCCATGCAGGAGAATGTGAGTATATCCAAAAACCCCGACAGTGGTCAGTCGGGAAGGAGCTGTGTTTGTTTATTTAATGTATTTCCTCCGTAATATTCTCTGGAGTTCTTTATTTTACCACGTTGCCCAGTCCAGCTTCGGAAGGGCTGTTGTCATGGTGGTTACATCCCCACTCTTTGAAAGGTGTGCCATGATTTTTTGTATTCCCTTTGTGTTCAACATAATTCCATTTTCTTGTGTCAGCAAAGACAAACAATTATTTAAAAAAATGAAAAAAAAAGTATTTTCTGCCCGCTTGAAGACCTCAGAGGTTCACAGACTGCTTTCAGGCTGGCATCTCTTACCCCGCAGGAGGGTCACTCTTTCCAGCCTCCTCTTTTTTTTTAACTTTCTCTGAATATGTCGGTTTCTCGCTTTTTTTGGTGATGACGTTCCAGAAGAGTCATCTAGATTCTAGTTCTGATTGTACCAAGGACCACACAGGCAAGGTTGTACAGCAGCGCTGCACTAAATGAGAGGTCTCCGGCCACGCTGGTAGCACTGGTTGATCTTGGTTGATCAAAGAGCGGTCACATTTTGTTGAAATTCCATGTTTCATCTGTGGTTTTTTTGCAGTGCTGCCAACCCTCCATCATCAGCCACTCTCCTTATGGACAAGAAGGTCTCCGGTTCTTCGGTGCTGAGCTTTAGCGGCTGATTTCAACAGCTGATAACCAGGGCAGCAGGGAAGAGCCTTCTCAATAGCAAGGCCACCATGGACGGCTGAGGACAGGGACTTCTGGAGCAGACAGAACCAGCAACACCAACACGGGGCACACCAGCCCTCTGCGATCACCAACCCACCATGCGGCACCAACACCAAAGCCATCCTAACACTTGAGAAGCTGAAAGAAAGGAACGTTAATTCAGTGTTGAACATAAGAATAAAAAACCCCAAATGTTGTTATTTGGATTTACAATCATTTCTTTGATCCAATTTGCTGCGCAGGACCGTGACTCATGTCAGCGCCATGGAAGAGGTGGGACCACTGGATGTGGTTGAAGGAGCACAACTGCTCAGGCTGCTGAATGTCAAACCACAGCCCAAGCACATGCAGCTCTGCTTCCAGGAACCGAGCTTGTTCTGCTCATTCCTGCTACCTTTCTTGCTGCCACAGCTTCAGATGCTTTAATGTCTTTCAGCTGCTCGGATGTTCTGTTCCTTGCAACCCAGACAGCGGAGTTTTAGTCCACGGCACTACAGTGATAGTGAAGTTACTGCTACAGCAATAGAATAGGCAATAATTCACTGCATAGAATCATAGAATGGTTTAGGTTTGAAGGGATCTTAAAGCTTATCCAGTGCCACACCCCTGCCCCGGGCAGGAACACCTCCCCCCAGCCCAGGTTGCTCCCAGCCCCGTCCAACCCGGCCTTGAACACCTCCAGGGATGGGGCAGCCACAGCTCCTCGGGGCACCCTGCGCCAGGGGCTCACCGCCCCCACAGCCAACAATTTCTTCCCAATCTCTCATCTAAATCTCCCCTCTTTCAGTGTCAAACTGTTCCCCCTCATCCCATGGCTCCCCTCCCTGATCCAGAGTCCCCCCCCAGCTCTCCTGGAGCCCCTTTAGGCACTGGAAGGGACTCTAAGGTCTCCCCAGAGCCTTCTCTTCTCCAGGCTGACCCCCCCACCTCTCCCAGCCTGTCCTCCCAGCAGAGGGGCTCCAGCCCTCCCAGCATCTCCGGGGCCTCCTCTGGCCCCGCTCCAACAGCTCCGGGGCCTTCTGCTGTGGGGACCCCCCGAGCTGGAGGCAGCACTGCGGGGGGGTCTCCCCAGAGCAGAGCGCAGCAGAGGGGCCCAATCCCCCCCTGGCCCTGCTGGCCACGCTGCGGGGATGCAGCCGGGGGTGGGGGGCTCTCTGGGCTGCCGGCGCACATTGCCGGCTCATGGGGAGCTCCTCATCCACCAACACTCCCAAGTCCTACTCAAGGCTGCTCTCTATCCATTCCCCGCCCAGCCTGGATTTGGGCTTGGGGCTGCCCTGACCCACGTGCAGCACCTTGCACTTGGCCTTGTGGAACTGCATGAGGTTGGCAAGGGCCCGCCTCTGAAGCCTGTCCAGGTCCCTCTGGATGCCATCCCTCCCCTCCAGTGTGTCAACCACTCCACACAGCTTGGTGTCATAGTCAAACTTGCTGAGGGTGCACTCAATCCCACTGTCCATGTTGCCAACAAAGATGTTAAACAGCACTGGTCCCAGTACCAACCCCTGAGGAACAACCCTTGTCACTGGTCACCACTTGGACATCGAGCCATTGACCACAACTCTTTGAGTGTGACCATCCAAGCAGTTCCTTATCCTCAAGTGGTCCATCCATCAAATCCACGTCTCTCCAGTTGAGAGGCAAGGTTGTCATGTGGGACAGTGCTGAATGCTTTGCACAAGCGCAGGATGCGTGTTAGTCTGTCTTTGATATTGCTGTAGTCTGTGTGCTGGCTCCATGAGCTTCACAGCTGCTGTATGTGCCAGGATTCTCGTTGAATTTGCCTTGACCCAGCAGGATGGAATCGGCTACTTAGTTTGGTAAATGCAATTGTTCTGCCTTCTCTTGAGCGCATAACCGAGCCAAGGAAGGCTGAATTCCCAGGGAGAGCATGGGTCTAACCGTGCCATTCTAGAAAATCACACATCGTCACCCTGCGTCCTTGAAGAGGTCAAGAATTGTGAGTTTTTCTAATATTCTTGTGGCAAGATTAATTCCTCTCTCTTAAGGAAAGACTCAGCTCGTTTGGTAAGCCTCAATCCTGAAATCTCCTTTACTAGATCACTTCTACAGGTTGTTTTCTATTCCTTGTGTCCAGTGCTTGCTTTGCTCTTCTACCCGAACTCTGTTCCCGTTGCTTCACAAGTGATGTTTTCATGGGATTTGACTCTTGTGAAGCCGACGCTCAGTGAGGCCAGTCATGACACAAACCACAGCCTCACTTCTCACATCCTCTTCTATGAAACGCAGGTTTGGTTTCAGTCACTGCCGTTGTGCTCAGCCCTTCTACCCCGTCGATAGCTCCTCACCTTCCCACTTAAAGAATTAATCTCCCTGAAGGCTAAGGAATGTAAGAGGCTGTACCAAATAGCGTAGTTTTTAATGAATATTTTGTCATGTGGCCGTTTCGCCTGCTGCCATTTTTCCGTCACCGTGTTTTCAGAAGGCTTTTGCTGATCCAGGCATTTATTTGCAGCGCTGCTCTCAAGTGTTGGTCACAACCTGGGCTTTGATCTTTTGTCTCCACATTCAGAAATCCCCAGAGGTCTACTGTGGTTATTTAGCTTTGTGACACGTTAACGTTTTTTAATCCAATTTTAGCCTCTGCAGCATATTTATCTGCCACTAAATGTCTTCCATAACCTAAAGACTACCAAATACTTCCAAACCTTTCAGCACGGAGCTGTCTGGCAAATCCGTGTGCAGAATAAAAACGAGCAGCGCAAGATTACTCACAAAACATTTCTATTATCTTCACATTCTTGGACTGCTCCCGTTACCGAACGCTCTACGGTGGTTTCGGACTTTAGCTCCTGAGGCTTTACCAGAGGTAGTGATTGTTCCTACCCAGACTCCGCGGATAAGAGGCCTGGTGGAGGTCATGGGGCCAGCCCGCGACTAGGCCGAGACTTAAACCCGTCTCTCCTCTGCTTCAAAAGCTAAACCTGAATTAATTCTATGTCCTCCTGCAGAAAGCACGGTCGCGGTGGCAGAGCAGCAGCGGAAGGGATTTAAAATTGTAGCTACCGATGCATATTTAGTGCATAATTCGTTACGTGTTCAGTTTATTTATTATGTATTTATTATGCGTTTCGTTTGATGAATTTTCAAGCCTCCCGAAGAGACTATGCCAAATTTCTCATTTCTTTTTAGTTTATTCTCTCCATCCTTTTGTATAAAAAGATCCTTTTTGCCGAGGTTGTGCTAGACCCATGAATGGCAATGGGACACAGCGTCACAGTGCGTCCCTGTGGGTCATGAGCTCTCTGCTTTGCCATTTAATGACATTACACGTAGACGAGTGGGCAGCTGCCGGCGTGCACCAGTGCTGAGCTCTTCCTCAGGGTGGTGGGGACGTCTCCGCGGGCCTCCGGCTGTCTGTCCGGGGGACAGGGACACCAAGCTCAAGGGACATGAGGTCACCACACTTTACATCAAGGCACATGGGGGTCACCATGCCTTTATATCAAGGCACTTGGGGTCACCACTCCTTTACATCAAGGGACATCGAGTGGGTGACCCCACACCTTTACATCAAGGCACGTGGGGTCACCACTTCTGCACACCAAACAAGCCTGCCTTGTGCAAAGACCCCCACACTATAACTTTGACAGCAGCCGCTTTCTCCACATTACTTATTTGGCACGAAAAGACAATGTCACGTCACAAAATAATTACATCCAGCTTTCACCCACATGGGATAACGTATGGTTGAGTTTGCACTCTTGCGCTGGTGGAGTGGGAGTTCCACGGGAGATCAATGCTTCGGGGTGCGTGCTGTCTGTGGGTAGAGACATTACTCAGCGTACACTTCCTTTACGTGCCTCCAAGTTATACAACCGCACATTGCAATGAAGCTGAACAACCCATGAAACTCATCGCCGAACCGATAAATAACCTGTGGAAACTGCCAGCACAAGATGCGGCTGCCAAGAATGTAACCAAACTTAGGAAAAGCTTAGAAAATACTAGTGTCAAGAATTAGAGAGCGTGTAATATTTGAGGGAGGGGGGAATAAAGCAACACCACAATTTGATTCAAAACACTAGGCCATCCGTATATTCAAGGGTTGCCCATATGAGGATCTCGGCGTTGGGCTTGCACGCCTGTAGTTCAATTCCCGTCACCTAGCTCGCTGGTTTACCTTCCACCTGGTGGAAAGAAGGCCCAAGCGGGACGCAAAGGGCTTTCCAAGGGCAGAACAGGCAAAGAATAACAGCAGAACACGTCTGACAAGGGAAAATCTGAAAGCCAGGACACGATGTGGCGTTGGGATATTGGCCTGTTATCAGAATTCCTGCTGTCTTCACGCCCCGGTCGATATACCCACTGATGCATCCATTGCCAGAGGTGAGCATCACCAGACCAAGCCTGTCACCTCTTAAACTGTTGGTAGGTACAAACGCCGTCCAAATGGGTTAGAAGGGAGGGAGAGGGGGGAACTGTATTGTATATTAGAATAGAAAGAATAGTTCCATTGGAATATAAATATTTGTGCCTTTCTCCTTCCGTTTGCCCCGGTAACCAGTCCATATTTACTAGATACATCTGTGCACCAGTGTAAAGGAGAAATATTTCCCTCCCCCTCCACCCCCCCCAAAGAAATCAGTGGGCACTCCATCCGCTGATGGAGCCCGCGTGCACGGGGGGAGGGGGGCGACGTTCCACCCCTGCAGCGCTGCGGGCTGAGAGCTGCTGAACAGGAGATGCCAAAAGATCTATTTGCAGGTCTCCATCCCGGAGTGAGTTCGCAGGGCTGGAAATTCAACCAGCGGGTACCTGAAGTGTACGATGAGGCTTTGAGCCTCGTTTTCTGACAAGACGAGCGTTTTCACCCACAGGGTTTGGCAGTTCAGGCAATAGCGGCAGCACGAGTCTCAGGATGTGGACATCGAAAAAAATACCTTCCTCATCACACATTTGGGCTGCTGGTAGTATGTGGCTGTTCTTTTACAATTTCCTTCCTGCACAGGCAGCAATCACTAATTTTAGACTCGCTTACATGTAAAAGTCACATTTCTTCTGGCTTGGAAACAGTTTGCTGCTTCTAAAGAATAATCCTGCTCCACCTTTGCAAGGTAACTGCTACTGGGTACGTTTAAGTGATGGATATTTCAAAAGGAAACAGGTACAGCACACAACCGTGTTGGTTTGAGGGTATCCAGGACTAAAGAGCAAAATCCATCTATTTGTGCAAAAGAAATGCACACCAGTGCCTAGCAAAAATTGAAAGAAAGATTATAATCTCCATGTTTAGCAGTTCTACTGCAAAAAAGTGATTTCATAACAATAAAGTGGATAACTCTAGATAGGTTATCGCGTATAGGTTAGCACCTACATTAGCTCTGTGAGTTTTAAGTCTTACAAAAATTTATCAAGTCTTGCTCTCACTATTTTACAGATGTTGGGTTGGTAATCCACAGCCAGATGATCCGTTTGCCTTTTAACGGGCTGGTCTTACCGACGTTCTTACCAGAACACATTCCCTGCAAACCTTCCCTGCGCTCAGCTCCATCCCCAACACCGCTCAGAGCCACTCAGGCTGCCCGGTGAGCAGGAACCCCACACGCGGGTGTACGGCTCAGGGACTTTTTGTGGCACTTATTGTAAATGGAAACTCAGTGCCAGTGCGGTGGGATCCTTGTGAGCGCACCAAGCTGCTAGCAAGGTATATTTAAACCCCCGATCCCTCCTGTCGGTGGTGATGGAGCTGGGTGTTCTCTCAGCTGGATGCAGGCTACTGGATCCATCGCTGCTATAGACAGCCCCGAAGCAGCGCGTGGACGAGCTGGAGGGGTCTGGCTTTGCCGTCCTGCCCAGCCTGGAGAGGCTCAGGATGGAGATGTTCCCCCCAGCTCCCCAAGGCAGCGAGCGCCCGGCCCTCCTTCCCTCTGCTCCCGCTCGGCAAGGGGCTCTGCAGTGCGCTCACACAGCCCTGGGGGTGCATGGGGGTGCGTGGGTGTGCATGGGTGTGTATTGGTGTGTATGGGCATGCATGGGTGTGTATGGGCACGCATGGGGGTGCATGGGTGTCCATGGGTGTGTATCGGTGTCCGTGGTTGCTCATGGTCATGCATGGGTGTCCATGGGTGTGTATTGGTGTCCATGGTTGCTCATGGGCATGCATGGGTGTCCATGGTTGCTCATGGGCATGCATGGGTGTGTATGGGCATGCATGGGCATGCATGGGTGTCCTTGGGTGTGTATCGGTGTCCATGGGTGGGTATTGGTGTCCATGGTTGCTCATGGGCACACATGGGCGTGTATGGGCATGTATGGGCGTGCATGGGCATGCATGGGCATGCGTGGGTGTCCACGGGCATGCAGAGGTGTGCGTGATCACGCATCGGTGTGTATGGGCATGCATGGGGGTGCGTGGGTGTCCGTGGGTGTATGGGTGTCCATGGTTGCTCATGGGCATGCATGGGTGTATATGGGCATGCATGTGGGTGCATGGTTGTCCATGGGCGTGCATGGGTGTCCACGGGCGTGTATGGTTGTGCACCGGCATGCATGTGCGTGCGTGGATGTGCATGGGCATGCGGCTCTGGCACCGGCACCCGTCCCCACCCCAGCCACGCTCGGCATCACCTCTGCCAGCTGCAGCTCCGGACCAAAACCAGTCCTTGCTGGGAGATAGGCAGGAGAAGAGGAACGGCAGAGCAAACATCACAGAGAGCGCTGAGAGCTCAGGCATTTTACAGAGTATCCTAAACTTCTTTCACGCTTGTATTCCTTAAAAGCACTTGGAGTGTTTCCTTAAAATGGTGCGGGTGATCAGCAAATAGATAATCCAGCCTCCCACATTTCCAGGGAGTTTCTGGTTGCTTTCGGAGCATTTTGCATTCTGAAGTCTCGGGCAAACTTGTAAACAGTTTCAGCAGGAAGGAGATTCCCGTAGTTCATTGTCTGGATGCCAGAAGATCTAAATTCCCCACGACGTGCCGAATAAATGCCTTTTGGCTGTACCACATTGTGCTTCACACAGCACGCCGAGGCTGAGGCAGTGACGAGCCACTGTGAGATGATAAAGCCCTCACTAAAAATGAAGAACCTGCCCAGTGACCAATTCAGAGACGTCTTAAATGGGCCTGGCAGATGGTGATGGTTTGTTCTTACCCGATGCAGTTTTTATTATTGAACGGGAGGGAAAATGAAGTTGCGTTATTGTGTCATACAGAGAAGATTTCGTGTTCTTGCTACCCATGTCCGCTGTACGATACATGAATCCTCCTGGGTGTAGTGTCTCTCTGTTAGGAGTGATCCCAAGGCATTTTGCACAATTCAGTCAGGATGTCTAAGGGATCATTTTATCCATCTTAACTGCAATCAGCTCCAGGCATGAAATGCTCCAGACAAGAGAATTTAACATTTAACAAGAGAACGATTTTGAATAATAATCAAAGAGTATTGCGTCCCGCAAAAATCACCTGCTCTGTATTTCGGTTCTTATGGGAATCCAAGTTTTATGGTTTTCATGCTTGTCACACTAGAGATAAGTTTAAAATTGTGATTTACTGGCCAAAGCGCTCCCAGCAGCCACGAGTATTTGTAGTCGATTAAGAGGTTGAACTTCCGATTCGGAGTTTTGTTCCAGTTCCTCTGTTTGCAGCCTCAGAGGCTGATATGTGCCATGGTCATCGCTTCGGGTTTTTTAACCACAACTACAATGCCTTTCAAAATAATCTTCCGACGCCCTGCGGAAAGCAGGTCTTTATATCCACCGACTCCCCGTTCATGGCTCTCAGGCAGGAGACCAGCTCATCGGGCACCAGCGTCTGCTCTTGAACATCGCTGGCCAGCGTGTGTCCCCACGGGTTCTCCAGGAGGACGCCGTGTCCCCCCGGGGCCGAGCCGAACGCCTGGCTTTGCCCGCTCCGGCTGTTGTTTAAGATGAGGTTGATCTTCTCCAGCAGACAGACGTGGTGCCCCCCTCCCTCCCCGTCCCACACCTGGGGAACGGGGCTCGTGTAGTCTCTGAAGAAGACGTTCATCTCCGGTTCTGGGAGGGCTGCGGTGGGCTGTGTTTGGTAGAAGTTGGCAGCGACGTACCCCAGCGTGTTCCCGTCAGACACCTGAGGTTTGTAGTCACTGACCTGCTTGGGGGCCGTGACGTTGGCAGGCGTCGTGCTCCCCAGGTGCTCCCCATCCTCGGGGTCCTCTCTGCTGGGGTTCTTTCTGGTGGCCACGTTCTTGTACTCCTTCTGCGCTGGCACCTCCTCGATTTCCATAACTGTGGGGTCACTAGTGTCCGAGAATGGCTCATGGAAACTGTTACTCACGAAATCACTCTTTTCCTGGAAAAAAAAAAAAGATGAGTGTAGTAACAAACTGGCAAATTTTGCCGACAGGAGAGGTATCATTAGAGCGTCCCAAGGAAGAAATAGGGGCAATGAGTTGTTGTCTTCATCTCTTCTTCCTTCCCACCTCTCTCATCCAATCCCCCCTGTGAAAGAGACCACAGTGAGGTGGACAAGAGAAGACAGGGGAGCAGCTGTGTGTGTCTCCATCCTTCTCTGTACACTTCAAGGGCAGCTCGAGCCAACTGCAGCCACTAAATAAAGTGTATATTGAGGAAAGGTTTAAAGACCTCAGCTATGCTGGGCTCCCAGGAACCTCGCAAATGCCTGTGAAATGATTCCTGAGCAGTTCGTGGTCCCTCAGAGCTTAATCTTCTCCCCACCTTTTTTCTCACAGCTCTGGAGCAAGCTTTAGTCTAAGGGGAGTCAAGGGAAGGAAAGCTGAGAGATAATGGCGCAATTACCTGGAGTGACTTTACCACGTTGCTGTTTTCCATGTGGGGAAAGTCTTCAAACAGCCATTCGGGCAAGAGCGACACAATGGCGGCCTTGATCCTTTACCAAAAAGAAAAAATAACCCCCCAAAATTTAGTCTACTTTATTAGTCACTTGTTCATGCTGGGTGAAATTGTCTCCCGGCAGGAGGGGAACACACAAAGTGCGTCCATCCTTCGTGGATGGCTTGGAAGCCCCAGGTTTACCCCGTACGGGTGGCTTTCCCCGTTTGAACCCTAACTCTTCATCCTTCAACCTCATTCCTCTGGGTTTGATCCTGGAAGCTAAATTACTCCAGTTAAATCATAAAACTTGTCTGTACATGAAAATGTTGCTAAAGTTGGGGGGCGGGAGGAGAACCAAGCTACGTGCATGACCCAGAGGAGGCACGTGGGTCCTGAAGTGATGAAACCAAACACAAGCTGATTTTTCCTACGGCCAAAGCTGCTGCAGAAACCAGAGTCATTCACAAGAGGCTGCGATTTCGCTGAGCTTTGCTGCCGTTCCTGGGAGAACACGCCGTGCCCGTTGCTGCTGAAATGCCCGTGTTTCACAATTACATCGAGAGCAGAAGAATTAGGCCGGGTTCAGGAACCGAAAGAGGCAGCCCCTCGACATCTTAAGTTCCCAGGTCTCCTCTTTCGTGGTTTGCCAGGAAGATCCAGCTGGTAGCTCTGCGCCACAGAGGTCACCCGCTCCCATGGGATGGTGTTGGGGACAGCAGTGCCCGGACTCCTGGACACCCCTATTCCAGTTAAATGGCAGACTGGGGCAGAAGGAGCGCTGGTTTGTGAGGGTGCCTAGCAAACAGCAGCCAGTGTTAAAAACCAGTATTAAGATTGAGTTTTTCTGCTGTTGCTCTCTCCAGCCTCTGCCTGTCCCTCGGGGTCCAGGCACGAAGGGCTTCGGCGTCCCCTCATCGCTCAAAACTGGGAGTAACGAGTCCTGGGATAAAACTACCCTACAAAAACCTGGTTTTCCTGTCTTTCTCTACCCCTTATAGCTGTGTAATAATATATCGCGTGTCCCTAAGTCTGGCTTTGACAGAGGAGTGATTTTTACTTTTTTTGTTGATCTCTACCTTACTGTAGAGCGCACAGACGTCTTTTCATATAGCCATATGATTAATGGGAGGAGTTGTCCTTAGTAAGAGCAGGTTCCTGTAGTTAACTTTAAACTGTTCTGGAAGAAAGGCAGGTGTTGGAAATAAGGAAAAAAAAAATGAAGAAAGCAATACCTTTTCCTAGCTGATTTTTTAAACATCAGAATTAGGAAAACGACGGATAATATGACCACGCTGACGCCCAGTCCCAGGAAAACTCCAACGTCATCGTCTGGAAAAGGATAGAGAGGAAAAAGGTGAGCCGGGTGGCCCTGCTCCACTGCCCCATCTGCCACCGCGGTCGTCGATAGAAAGGGCAGATCTTTGAACGAAGCAGCCTTCAGCATTCCGCTTGCCCTTTTGCTCCTCGAAGGAACGAAGCAAAGCCATAACAAAAGCAAAACCAAAAGTGCTGTCCCGTCAGCGGGGTCCTGTGACTAGGGCACCACGGGCCACCGCCATGGACAGGGGGTTCAGCCAAGTAATTCGAAGAAGTGTGGTCAGTGTGTTTAACCATTTCCTACGCAGCCTTACCTTCCAGAAATGCTGAAGTGACCTCTGCAGCTGATGTTGGTTTTGCTTTTGATTTAAGTGCTGCAACAGCTCATAACGTAACCTTTACCAGAAGATGTGCGAACCAGAAGCGCGACCAAAGTTAGAAAAACGGATGGGAAACGCTTAAATGATTCTCTGGTTGAAGCTGTAAGACTGAAACAGTCTATTGCTGTTACGGGTGTGTTAACATTATCTTATATTTTCCTGGGCTTATCTCCTACTTGCTGTAACGTACATTATATTGTAAGTCTCACAAGAAAGCAAAACCCCACACATGCGTCATGCGGGTGCTATCGAGCCCTGAGGGCACTGCAGCCTTTCCTGCCATGCAGCTCATGTCCCCACCAAGTGGAAAGTTGCTTTTCTGGCCCAGACCTCTCCAAAGCGTAAGGGAGCTTTCGCTTCTCCACCACCAGATGCTGCAGGGGCTGCTCGGGCCCAAATTTTCACTTCTGGTCAAGGAGAAAATCTGGCTTACCAAGTCTGAGCTACTGTCTTCTTACCATGGGAGATCTCGCTGTAGATGCTGCTCAGCAGCTGGTCCTGTGAGGGGACTTAACAAGAGAGAGAAAAAAATGTCCGTAACTTCATTGCAAGGACATCAGGTGACACGGAAGCGATGGCTTTTTTTAGTTTGTTAATATTATTTAGAAAAATAAATAATGTTATAGCAAGTAAAAAAATGTCTCCTGAACTAATTAGTAATTCCAGCTCTGGCTGGACTCAACGCGATCTCCTATTTCTCAGAGATCCAGTTCAATGAGATGTTGAGGAACACGTAACACCAACGACAAAACACCTTCCGCGCACATCGCTCCCCTCGGTACCTGAAACAAGAATTTAGTCTTCCTGAGGAACCGTA
The DNA here is from genome assembly GCF_965231255.1 of Vanellus vanellus. Lineage (NCBI taxonomy): Eukaryota > Metazoa > Chordata > Aves > Charadriiformes > Charadriidae > Vanellus > Vanellus vanellus. The sequence goes on along the minus strand of NC_138910.1, from coordinate 80,753,914 downwards.
CATCGTTTTTCAAGACCACCTACGGATTATTCCCCAAAGTGTCTGAACCCCGCGGGACTGAATTTTCTGATAATATCTGTTTGTGTGATGGGCTGTGCAGTGAGGGAAGATCTGCAGCTCAGGAGCCTGCCACGGCAAGAAGCTTTTTTTGGGTAAAATAAGCAGCGAGCTTTCTTCCCGGCCGTATGCAGCAATCCCCTTGGGATCTCTTCTCCTTAATATGCGGTGCCATTGCTGCTACAGAAAAGGGGTGAGGGTCCAGGCCAAGGGCAAACCCACCGCTGGGCTGGGTGTTGGACTGAATCTGTAGCCCGGACCAGGACCACGGCAACGTGGTCAGGACAAGCCACCCACTACATGTCCCTGGGGTCACCTCCCTGCACGGGGACGGGGGCAGGCATGAGCAGCCTGGCCGGCTGGAGAGGGAAGGAACCACCGTGCCCTGCAGTCAGACCTCAGGTGGAGTCATCTGCTGGGGTTGGAGCCACCCAGCAAGAAAAAGGGGCTCTGCTGGGACGTGCATGGCGTGCACGCTTGCCCTGGGGAGAACGCACCCTGCCGGAGCATCCTGAGCAGAACACGCAGCAGGGAAGCGTGCTGGGGGGGCAAGAGAGCAATGCTGGAGGACGAGGAAGGTAGTCCCTTTCACCGTGAGCAGGATGAGAGTCATCATCTTAAACTGCAGCGGTTAAAACACAGGTCATGAAAGAGGACAACTGCTCTAGCAGCAATGCTGAGGAGCACCGGGGTAGGTTGCGGTCATGGTTTCAGCAGGGATAGAGTTGAGGTTCTTACTAGCAGCTGGTGCAGTGCCACGTTTTGGATTTGGGATGAGAAATGGTGTTGATAGCACACTGGTGGTTTTGGCTGTTGCTGAGTTCTCAAGGCCTTTTCTGCTCCTCACACCAACCCACCAGTGGTGGGATGGGGGACACAAGGAGATGGGAAGGGACACAGCCGGGACAGCTGTCCCCAGCTGACCACAGGGATAGTCCATGCCACGGGATGTCACGCTCAGGATATAAAGCCGGGGAAGAAGGAGGAAGGGGGGATGTTTGGAGTGACGGCGTTTGTTTTCCCAAGTCACCGTGACACGTGATGGAGCCCGGCTGTCCTGGGGACGGCCGAACACCCGCCTGCCCGCGGGGAGCAGTGAGTGAATCCCTTGGTTTGCTTTGCTTTGCGTGCGTGGCTTTTGCTCTACCTGCTTAACTGTCTTTATCTCAGCCCACGAGTTTCTCACTTTTACTCTTCTGATTCTCTCCCCCATCCCAAGCGGGGGAGTGAGCGAGAAGCTGCGTGGTCCCAGCTGCCGCCTGGCGTTAAACCACCACATCTGCCAGGAATGGAAGCGATACAGCTGATCTTCCCTTGGGAACCCGGAGCCATCCTTTCCAGCCCCGCTCCCTATGATTTTCCTGTGTCTTTCAATAGCAGTGAATATCACTGATGATGTGGTTGTGGGTCTGTGCTGTGTTGGGAGGAAGGGAAATGCTCCCAAAGTGGCTGGCAACATAAAGGGCCACTTTTGCAATCATCCAGGCAAGCAGAGCTCACGCCGGCAACAGGATGTTCCCAAGACAGCGAATCTCCAATACTGGGAAGTTCGGGAAGGGCAGACTCGCAAGTGCCTCTTTCGAAGCGCAAGGATCCAGGTGCTTTCCAAAACTCCTCACTTGCACGTCTCAAACCTCCGCTGTACCCTTCAGCTGACTGACTGCTTCAGGAAAAACCCTGCTGCTCCCCATGTTTGCCTCTCCGTCCCCGAAGCTGCTGTCCCAGCAGGGCAGGGACATGGGGCCACCTCCTGCGCAGAGTGGGACTGTCCCCCGGCTCAAGCCAAATGCATCCTGAGGGCAGCAGAGAGCTGGACGCCATTAAAGCGGAGGGTCAGCATTAATAAGAATAGCAGATAGCATCCTCACCTACAATCACAGCGCTTCAACTGGCCAAGAAAATTAAGGATATCAAGCATAATATATCATAGAATCATAGAATGATTTAGGTTGGAAAGGACCTTGAAGATCATCGAGTTCCAACCCCCTGCCATAGGCAGGGACACCTCCCACCAGCCCAGGTTGCCCACGGCCACGTCCAGCCTGGCCTTGAGCACCTCCAGGGATGGGGCAGCCACAGCCTCTCTGGGCAACCTGTCCCAGTGCCGCACCACCCACACAGGGAAAAAACTTCTTCCTAATGTTCAATCTGAACCTGCCCTCTTCCAGTTTAAAGCCATTCCCCCTCGTCCTATCGCTACATGCCCCAGTAAGAAGTCCCTCCCCAGCTCTCCTGTCAGCCCCCTTTAGGGACTGGAAGGCCGCAATAAGATCTCCCCGGAGCCTTCTCTTCTCCAGGCTGAACAGACCCAACTCTTTCAGCCTCTCCTCACAGGAGAGGTGCTCCAGCCCTCGGATCATCCTCGTGGCTCTCCTCTGGACACGCTCCAGCAGGTCCACGTCCTTCTTGTGTTGGGGCCTCCAGAGCTGGAGGCAGTACTGCAGGTGGGGTCTCACGAGAGTGGAGTAGAGGGGCAGAATCCCCTCCTTCAGAATCACCAGAATCACTATATCCCAGATATATAGTACAAATACCCTAAACAACATGGGCCACCTGATTTCAGCCAGTGATTTCTGCAACAGACTTAGTAATCCATCAGTTGAGACTGGTTCAGATGAAAACGAATGAAAACCTTTCCGAATTCACAGCCTCTAATGAATGAAAGAGCGGCTGCCAAAGGGCGGGGGTTGCCCAAGGCTGCTGGAGCAAGCCCCGTTCCACTTCTCTTTGCTACTGGCTTTGCACAGACCAAGGCAAACCCAAGGCCAAATGCAATTTCTTCTTCTCCAAAGGGAAAGAAAAAAAAAAAAAATCCCAGAAAAGGCACTGTCTCTGATTTTGTGCATTTGAAGCGTAAACGTCTCCTGGCAGAGCTCCCGCAATTCAAATATTTCAGTTCCCTAAGTAGAGAGTGCTGCAGATGCCACAAGTCATCTCTTGGCTATATGGGGCTGTGGAAGGCAAGTGATGGGGTACGTTATTCTGCAGCCCAGGAATTCAGCAGTTTCGGGGGGCAGATGTCGCTGGCACATCGAACTTGTATAAATGAAAAAAATTTAATATAATTACAGTAATGCCTTCCTGATGACGGGTGGGCTCAATCTGAATAAAGGAGATGAAGAACCAGGTTCAACCTGTGGGGACAAGCTGGAGGACTTTACTGGGGGTTGTGCGGGTGCTTTGGAAACAGACCTTGTCACAGACATGAGCGTCACTGCTGCCTCATGTTGGTACTTCCCCACGTGAACCCCCAAGCTTTGCTAGAGGAGTCTATACAACCACTAAGGAAGAAGTCTCCATTTTTAAGCATTTAGCACATTTCTAAGCCATTTGCTAGTGCAAAGGTTAGAGCGTCCTGCTTTTGACACTCAGCTCTTCCTCTTTCCATGCAGATGGAGACCTGCTGCCAAAGTTTAAGCCCCACTTCAGGATCAGGACCCTGGAAATTCCTGTCACCAGAGCTGGAGGTGCCCAAAGCCCAAGCTGGCTGGAGCCAAAGGTTGTCGGCGTGTCCGTGAGGATATTGGTTAATAGCCAGGGCTGACAGCTTGGGATGAACCGATCAGGAATATTTGTTTCCATTTCTTGGGAAAAAAATGGAATAACTGCCCTTCTCAAAGCCATGAGTGATGCTAACCAGAAACACAGAGCTGGTTTGTCCTAGGGAAAGTGTCTGAGCAGCTTCAAATAATGCATCTAAAATTGCATCACAGCATGGGATGGTGAACTGATGACATCCTCAGGTGTCATCGTTGCGTGCAGCTACAGCCGGCTATGTCAGGGCACCGAGGGCACCAGCAGGCCTTAATGGCCCTGACCAGCCTCACCTGGGACCTCCACCCACAGCCCCTGAGCATGGGGCTATTTAAGCTCAGCCCTGCACTATGGGCTGTGCTGGAGGATCTCAGAATGTCCCAACCTTGACCCATGGGCTGACTTCATGGCTTGATCTCAGCCCTCCCTTGTCTCCATGGTCCTGCCCAGCCACCACTGGACACTGTGTGTAGCATCCATAAATGCAGAGGTTTTTATCTGTGCTGTGATGTCCATGGAGGAGGTACGGTGGTGCTGGGAGGTGTCTTCAGCACTCAGATGTTGAGCTGTGCATGGCTTATCCTGGTTCACCTGGATGAGGACCAGCAGCAGGACGGAAGAGCTCAGGGATCTCAGTGTGCCCAGCTCTTGAGGACAACCAAAGCCAACATGCGCAGTGCTGGAGATGATGCAGAGCCAGTCCTTACTCTCCTTTGTGAACTGGCCCATGCCCTGCCCTATCTAAAACCATCTCCAGAACTGAAGCCTGCCTACTTCTCACTCCAGGTAAGAAAGGGCACGTTGCAGTTTGGCCAGCTGGTCTCTAAGTCGTTTTCTTTGTTTTGGTTTATCTATAACATTTGATTGTCACACATGCAGAACAGCAACCTCATCGTTTCTGCCACAAAAAGGGAGAATGACCCCATTGGTGCATCATGTGGAGTAAGATGTGGTTCTCATGTGCGTTGTAGACTTGTGAACAGGAGCAAAGATCGGTTCGAGAAAGCTTTCACACAAATGCGTTGATAAAAATCTCTGTTTTCATGACCTGCAACCAAGAGGTTTCCACCCAGAGCCCTGCTTTCCTCTGGTCGGTGGGAGGGTTTAACATCCCGTTTCTAAAACTAAGTAATTCCGCAAAACTGGCTGATGGTGGGAATATGAAGAGTGAAATCGCAAACCGAGCTCTGCAGCCCCACGGCAGCAAGCCGTGACTCTCCACCCAACTGGGCTTACCTTGGCCGGAGCTCGGTGCGCTGACTCCGTCGGGGTAGACTGCGTACACCGACACACTGATGCGCCCTCCTGCTGCTGCTGCCTCTTCTGGAAAGGAGTGAGATTTGCCTTTAAAATGCATTTGTAAGCTGCCATGAAAGCTCGAGGCTTGCTCGAGGGCTTGTTACTGACTGGTCAAAGTAGGTGGAGGTGTGGGGAGGGTCCCCAGCTCTGAGCCCGCTGCCCACCTTCCCTCCCCTGGGGAAAAGCCATTGCACGGGCTGTTCCCAAAAACACACCTGGAAGAGAAAAAACCTGGTCAGGTAATTGCTGGGAAGTACCCCAATAAACACCAGAATTAATGTGGGGAAGCAGGAGCGGAGTGGGACGGGTCCTGAGATGTTCCTGCTGCTGGGCTCAGGTTGTCGGTGAGGACCTCCAGGCTTGTGTCTCTGGGCACGGTGGGGAGGAGAGGCGCTAAAGCAACAGCCGTGGCACATCAAGCGTTGTGCCTTTTCTCTCTGTGTCCTTTCAAGACACGCATGCACCTCCTGCGCTTGGGCAGGCCTCCACGGCTCCCTCCGTGGCTTACCCGCCCGCCAGCTCACTTGCCACCTCATTCTCTTTCACTGTGACCTTCAGCTGAGGGACCGAATCCCACCGACTGCCCTCATGTCTCCTATTGCTTCACTCCTCCTCCTCCCTAAGGGCTCTTCATGATCCCGCTCTCCAAAACCAAGCGGGGCGGGGGCTCGATTTTAAGCAGAAATCTGCCTTTAGAATGTATTTTAGCTTTATAATATCCTGATGAACCGCACCAGATAGCAAAAGGACTCCCGGAACATCTCACCTTGGAGGTACATGTGTGTTTCCTGGTATGGGACTTTCTTCCAAAAATACTGCTCCTCCTGGCTATACTGGGTGGTGGAAACCCATTCCACTATGAACCAGAGCGGGGACCTCCTGCTGTGGCGGGGGGGCTGCCAGGCCACCCAGACCCCACTCTGGTTCTCGGACTTCACCTCCACAGCCGCCGGCGCCGGGAACTCTGCGGAGAAAGATGGCAAAGGGGCAGTCACCCCAACCTCACCTTCCAAGAGCAGGAGGCTTGGAAGGGTCAGCTAAGCCCAGGAAAGATGAGGCTTTCCTGAAAGCGTTTAAGGACTGAAGAGGGAACAAGAAATTCTAGAATGTAGTGGGTTTATAGATATATAAAACAAGTATACCTATATTTTGGGGTTGGGGTTGTTCAGTCTGGAGAAGAGAAGGTTCCAAAGAGACCCGAGAGCCCCTTCCAGTCCCTAAAGGGGCTCCAGGAGAGCTGGGGGGGGACTTTTTACAAGGGTGTGGAGTGATAGGAAGAGGGAGGGAACGGCTTCAAACTGGAAGAGGGGAGATTTAGATGAGATATGAGGAAGAAATTCTCTCCTGTGGGGGCGGTGAGCCCCCGGCGCAGGGTGCCCCGAGAAGCTGTGGCTGCCCCATCCCTGGAGGTGTTCAAGGCCGGGTTGGACGGGGCTGGGAGCAACCTGGGCTGGGGGGAGGTGGCCCTGCCCAGGGCAGGGGGTGGGACTGGGTGGTCTTCAAGGTCCCTTCCAACCTGAACCATTCTATGATTCATTCTATGATTTTTATATATGTGTAAATTTTTAAAAAGTATTTATATATCTCTATGCTCTCACACACGTATCACAAAAGCACACCTTCAGCTTCGTCATGTCTCATCTGAAGTGCTTTACCTGTCATTTCTTACAAGAAAGTCGTGTGATTCTGATAAGTATGAGAGATTAGAGAATTTTTTCCACCTTGCTTCTCTTTAGTTTCTTCTTAGTCATATATTTGTCCTCAATTTGAATGGGACTTTCCCCTCCCGTTGCTCATTAAAAGAGACATTTGTTCAAAAATAGGAAAGTGTGGTTGCAGGGAAAACCACAACCTGTGGTGTGGGGAACCGAAGGTGGCCCAGAAAGGAATTTTTTTTCCTTCCCTTTCTGTTTGAGAGGACCCGGCTCACAGCGGGGACCGTCTCCCTGGCAGAGGCAGCAGGAGCTATTTTGGGGAGCGCGCAGCAGAGGAGCACCCCTGTGCCGAGCCAACGTGGGCAGGACAAACCTATTTTTAAACTTCTCACTGTAGCCTTCAATGTTCAAGGGCTGAGATAGGTGGCTGAGGAGCATCTCCATCTCTGGGGGATGCCGACCTTGTCCGGAGGGATGTTGTGTTCCTCGGCGGAACAGGCAGAGCTCCGTCAGGGCTTTTCCTTTGCTTTAGCATAAGCTAGAATTTCCTCCCCCCCCCTGTAATTTTGATAAAATCTGGGCTGCCGTTGGTGTGTGTGAGCTCCTACCTTCCCGGCTGCCGGTGCTCCGGCTGAGGGTGATGCTGGCGGGGCTGGAAGCCCCCTTGGAGTTGTGAGCGGTGACATGGAGGACACGGGTTCCCGGGGGCACCAGGGTGCTGCAGACGGTGCTGGAGGTGTTGCAGAGGAGCAGCGCTCCCCTGGGGCTCTCCGCAACCACGGCGTAGCCCAGGATCTTCCCACGGGCATCCCGGGGTGACAGGGGCTGCGGATGGATGGACGGACAAACAGACAGCCCCGTGGGGATGGGTGTTGGTTCTGGCACTGAGCAGCCCCAGTGAGGGACAGATGTCCACTCAGCTGGACTCAGATTTTGCAAGGATGGAGAGATTTTGCCCCAACGACACGTTGGGGGGTCTCATCTTCCCCCCACGTCTTTGGCCAAAGGGCTCTTTAGGAAGAGCATCGCCTTCCGCTGCCTCTTGGCAAGTGCTGTTCTCAGGGAGGAGCAGAGCACGCGAAAACTTCACAGGAGCTGCCAAAAAAAAAAAAAAAAAAGACCTTACCTTGATCAAGACCGTCACCTCGTGGCTGCCGTTGGGGAACGCCGGGCCCAGGCGCCGCCAGACGTCGGGCGGCACGGCGGGGGCTGCGGGAGGGAGCGTGGGAGGTGGCGTGAGCTCCCAACGGGGACCCAACCGGGGCTCCCACCCACGCGTGGGGCTCCTGCCCACATGGGGCTCCCACCCAGGCTTTGCAGAGCGCTGGCTGGTCGCCACGCGGCTGTGCCGAAGCCGCTTGCGCGGCTCTGCCGCCGCGGAGAGGAAATGGTCCAGACTGCAAACAGTAGCGAGAGCCGCTTTTTAGGACAAGCACGTCCCCGGCTTCCTCGCTGCAACTGGGATGCAAGGGATGGCATCGCTCCTTGGGCGTTCTCATCCCGCTGCCGGTGGAGATAACGGAGCCGGTCATGCCTAAGCTCCTCCCGGTGTTAGTAACTGGGATGCAGAGCGGGGAAACCGACCCAGGTATTTGTGGCTGGTGGGACGCCTTGGCTGATGCAGCTTTTCCACCAAGAGATGCTACCAAAGATGGATAAGCACATCCCATCCCTCTTTCCATATGGAAAACCGTGTGCCCGCGAAGCCTCCGTGGTGTCTCTCCATGCTGCAGCAGCCGTGGGAGTCTGCCAAAACCACCCCGACCCCCAACCTGCCGCGGGGGCCAGGAGCGCTCGGAGGGCCCGAGGCAAGCTGCCAGCTCCTGACAGCGCACAGCCCTGCGCTGCAGCGGGGGGACGGCAGCGGTGCCTCCCGGGCCACGGCGTCGGTTGCCCCCCGTGTCCGCCAACCGCGGTCTCCGGCAGCGTGGGGACATGCGGGCTCCCGTGCCACGCGCGCGCGCCAGCCGCACACCTAACTTTAGGTGCCGGAGCTCGGACTGGGTCCCCGGAGAGCATCTCAAGGAGCTGATTTGGGAAAAACGCGGCGAGAGGGAGGCTGAGGCTGAGCTTACCTGCCTCGGGGGTGGTGTAGAGAAAGGGGGGGCTCCAGGCGCTCCAGGGGCTGTCGGCAGCGCTGAGCCGGCACCTGACCTGAAACACGTACTGGGTGTTACTCCGCAGGTCGTGCCGCGAGCGGGGTCCCTGCTGCGCCGCGCCATCCCACGCCTCCACCTGCAAAAGGGAAGCGGGGGGGCTAAGGGGGGGGAGCGGTACCCCTGTCGGCCCCCCAACGCGGAGTGGGACCACGCGGCAGTCGCTGCCTTCCTCGTCTGCGTGGATGGGGATGGTCACGGTCCTCCCCGAGCGCACGGGGCCGGTTGAGCCTCGGGGGACCGCCTGCCAAGGGGGTCCCCATCGCCCCTCCTGCGGTGCTCTAACACATTTTTGAGACTGATGGTGATGCGAGACGCGGTGCACACCCAGTCCCCTCTGCTAACGCACCGGGCAAGCTGGGAGGGGGGGGTCCAGCTAGAGCCCCCAGCCCGCTGCTGCCGCACTGGGCTTCTGGCACCACGGCAATTTTGGGGACTCCGGTGGGTGTTGGGATCCAGCGCCTGGGAGAGGTTTCCGAAAGGGACTCGGGGCCGGTGGGGGGGGAACTGCCCCAGGGGTAGTTGTGTGGGGGGGGGGGGGGGGGGGGGGGCTGAGCATCCCTAAGGGCTGTTTCGCCTTGTCCTTGGGGAGCTAGATAACGTTTGGAAATATTTTGAGTTTTGCCCTTTTGCTTAAAAAAGCAGAGATAAACCTGCCCAAAAGGCTCTCTGGCCTCTCAGAGGGCATCGGCTGTACTGCCCCAGCAAAGGTGGGGGGCTGCCCCCCCCCCCCCCCCCCCCCCCAATGACCCTAAATGTTCCCATAGCTCGTGGGTGCTTGGGGGTCTCAGGCAGGACCAGGGCTGGCACGTCTCCAAACTGGGGGGGGGAGGGGGAGGGGGGCGGCTCGCACACATGGGGGGAGGTTTCGGGAAGGGGGGGTTCCCAGGTGGTCTCACATGCCATGCCGGGGCGCCCGTGGCTTTGTGTCGCTCCTCGCAGCGCACGTTCTCCAGCAGCGTCTGCCTCTTCCAGCGGATGGTGGTGGTGGGAGGCGACGTCTCCATCGTCTCGGCGCCAGCGACGAGGGGCAGAGCGGGCACCACTGCGGGGAGAGCCGGCAAAGCGTGGGCCGGGGGGTCCGGCATGCCACGGCGGGGGAGGGGGGGGAGGCGCTGCACGTCCCTAAAGCGACACCTCGGGGCAGTGCACGGCCAGACGGATGGACGGCCGGACGTACCGAGCTCCTGCAGGTCGAGGTGACGGGGGGCCGAGCGGGCAGTGCCCAGCACGTTGCTGGCCTGCACCCATGCCGAGTAGCGGCTCCCACCGCGCAGCGCCCTCAGCAGCACCGGCGAACCCGCGGGGAAGACCACCGCCGCCTCCTCCTCCTCTTCCTCAGCATCCTCAGCATGTGCCACCGTCCCCATGCTGGGAAGCAGAAGGCAACCCCGGTCAGAGCCCGTCCCGGCATCACGTGCCCGCTGGAAAGGCAACCCCGGCTCTCGAGGGGTCACGGCTGGCGACGGGGTGGGGGTGGGGGGGCATAGTCATCTCCGAAACCGGAGCTCGTCACTCTTAGAGCGAACTAGAAAGCGATCGCCTTCTGTTCATGACATTTCTGTTGGGCATTTGCATTTTCGCCACAGGGAGGGAACTTTCTCCGTTCTGTCTGGCTGCGCGTGGCTCAAAGTGTGGAACCCCAGCAAATTTAGGCAGGCGGTTAATCGCTTCTCTTCGCGAAGCCTACGCATGGCGGGATTTAATGCGTTTACTTTAATAATTGACTCAGATTGGCTTTGAAAACCTGCCAGTCTTGTGTCACGGGGACCCCGGCGCCAGCCGTGGGCAGAAAGCATCCCAGGCCGGGTCGGAAGGGCTGTGGCACGCCGCGCAGCCGCCGGCACGCCTGCCTCGCGTTCAACCTTTTGTACCCCGCTGGGAGTTTCAGTTTCGGGGTTTGGGCGGCATTAGGTGCGTGCCGCCGGCTGCGGCCTCCGCGCACCCTTTAGCTTAGAGGGAACCAACGCATCTGCAAAAAACGCACGGCCGTAACACGCTGCAGCACGACGCCGGGCCGCTAAGAGCGCCGAGCGCACAAGAATTAAAACTCTCGCTTTAACGTGCGGTCTGCGAGCAGGAGAGGGGGAAGGCGTGAGCTTTAGGAAGCGTAACTAGGGCACGGCGCCCGCCGCCAGCAGCAGAGCGGCCCTGGTGTCACCCGGCTTTGCGGCCGCCGCGCTCCGACCACACGCTATGTGCCGGCTCTGCACCGCGCTCCCCGCTGGCCCCGTCCAGCTCGGTGCATCAGCCGTCCCCGTCCCGCGGGGCATTACCTGCGCAGGTGGAGGGTGTAGCGGGTGCTCAGGTGGGTCGGCCGCCCCGTGTCCCATGTGCACGCCAGGCGCTCCGAGCGCTCGGGGATGGTGCAGGTCAGGTTGCTGGGGGGGTCCGGAGGGTCTGCGGGGTCAAGGTCAGGCAGAGCATGCAGACACACACGTAGAATCACAGGATGGTTTGGGTTGGAAGGGACCTTGAAGACCACCCAGTGCCACCCCCTGCCCCGGGCAGGGCCACCTCCCCCCAGCCCAGGTCGCTCCCAGCCCCATCCAACCCGGCCTTGAACACCTCCAGGGATGGGGCAGCCACAGCTCCTCGGGGCACCCTGCGCCAGGGGCTCACCGCCCACACAGGGAAAAATTTCTTCCTAATATCACATCTCAATCTCCCCTCTTTCAGTGTCAAACTGTTCCCCCTCATCCCATGGCTTCCCCCCCCCCCCCCCCCCAGCTCTCCCGGAGCCCCTTTAGGCACTGGAAGAGGCTCTGAGGTCTCCCCGGAGCCTTCTCTTCTCCAGGCTGACCCCCCCACCTCTCCCAGCCTGTCCTCCCAGCAGAGGGGCTCCAGCCCTCCCAGCATCTCCGGGGCCCCCTCTGGCCCCGCTCCAACAGCTCCGTGCCTTTCCTGTGCCGGGGGCTCCAGAGCATAGGAGCATCCCCCGCTCCCCCCAGCAGCACAAAGCCCAGGCTGCGGGTCGCAGACCCTCCCATCCCGTCCTCCTCGGTGCTGGTGGCTTAACAAAAATCACGGAAAACCCGGCAGGGGACTCACAGCCGGCCAGGATGTCGGCGCCGCACACCAGCCAGGACCTTTTGCTGTCGGGGCAGCGGACGAGGCAGAGGACGGTCCCTAAGGGCATGCGGAAATCCCGCAGCTGGAGCTGGACGGTGCTGCTGTTGAGGGGGCGCAGGGGACCCTCAGTGCGGCTGTTGTTGAGGAGGATGAAGAACTCGGCCCAGGGGCAGCGGAGGGTGGAGAGGCAGTTGACGGAGATGTTGGAGCCCATCCTCACCACCGGCGCGGGCTCGATCCAGACGTGCCCCGAGCACTTGATGTTCGCAATACCTGCGCCGACATCCGCCGGGTCAGGGCAGCTCCGGGTGGGTGTCCCACGGGAGAGGGTGATGCCGACGGGCTGCACCGCTCCGTACCGGCGGCTGCTTTGCCGGGATGCGGGCAGCGGCGTGGCAGGACCCCCCTCTCTCCCCCCGGTGTGGGGACAAACCCCTCTGCCTCCAGCAGCGCCCCAGCACCCGGTGACTCATCCCCTCACATGGGAAACAGCCGGTTTCACCGATTTTAGGTCTCGCTCTAATTTTTAAATGACTGCAGGGAAATAACCCGTAGGCTTGAGAGCACCGATGCCCCGAGATTAGCGCAGCGGCCCCCGCGCGGAGGCACTCTGCCCTTCGCTATCAGTTGAGGGATCGGCACCAGCCCCGGCAAACCCGGCTCGCAGCCGGTATCGGGCTCGATCTGGTCTTCCTGGAAAGGGCGCAGCGACGCTCCGGCTGCCTGCGTGCGGCGGCAGCACCACGCCACTTCCCACAGCCCCCGAAACGCCGGCCTGCTTCGACCCCGCTGGATGCAGCCCCGCTCCGAGGATGCGGGAGAGGGTACCGCAGGGCGTGGGAGCCCCCCACTGCAGCGCTAACGAAGCGCTCCTTCCCCACCCCCCACCCCCCACCCCAAAAAAAAATCCATAGCTGTAGCATTATAATTTTCCCTTCTCCAACTCCGATTCCCTGGTGGGGCTGGAGATGTTGGCTCCAGTGGTCCATGAGGGTGATGCTGCGGTGGCCGTGCTGAGCTGCGCCGGGCGGCCACTTACCTCTGCACAGGCAGCAGAGCAGGACGTGGAGCACCAAAGCCTCACCGGACCCCGCCATGGGTTGGGCTGCGGCCGCTGCCCGCGCGTGGCATAGTCTGGAGGGGGAGAAAAGGTGGGAGTTGTTCCCCCGGCCGTATCGCTGCCCGACGCGGCCGGGTCTGCCCTCGCCCTGGGGTGCTCAGGGACCGCCCCGGGGGTGGCGATGGGGATGCGCGGGGAGGTTTTCGTTAAGAGATTCGGGGTCAGGGCGGGTCGTGCCGGCGGCGGGAGAGCGGGGAGGGGGACAGGCACACAGGGCTCAGCATTTCGGGTCGCGGGCAGCCCCGTGCCCAGCCCTAGCGAGCAGCTTTCCCGGAGCTTCCATCTCCGGTGACATTTCTATTCATTTTCACATCTGCGAAACGTCTCCAATCCCTTCCTTACACGGGCGTGTACCTTCCTGCAGTTTTTGGTAGCCCACGGGGGGGAGGGGGGACAGCTTCACTCCCAACCCTCCTGGAAACCAGTTCCCAACACATGTGGGAGGACCAGGAGGCGATGGGAGCCATCAGCGTGGCTTTGCGAAAGGGAAATCATCCCTCAGCACCCCAAGAGATGCCCTCGGTCTGTATGGTGGGTGAGGGGGATGGGGGGATGCTGCCTCTCTCCATCCTGCCCTCTGCTCAGCCCTGGGGAGACCCGTATGGGCTGGTGGGTCCAGGACTGGGCTCCTCACAGGACAGGAGAGACAGCGACAGAGCGGAGTGAGTCCAGCAAAGGCCACGGAGATGCCGGAGGGTCTGGAGCACCTGAGATGTGAGGAAGGGCTGGGAGAGCCGTTGAGCCTGGAGAGGAGAGGGCTTGGGAGGGTCTTGGCCCTGGGTAGAGATGTCTGATGGGGGAGTAGACATGAGGGAGCCCGGGGACAGGACAAGAGGCAACGGGCTCACGTTGAAAATCAGGAAATTCCAGTTAAACATAAGAAAAAGCACTCTAAGGGTGACCCAGCACGGGGCCACCTCCCCTGAGGGGTCATCCTGGAGTCTCCAGCCCTGGAGATGCTCAGACCCCACCGGACAGAGTTTCGTGGGGCAGAAACATCCCCTGGTTCCTTAACATCTCTCCCACCCTGGTGCTGCGGCGGGTCCTGCCCCAGCCGAGCAATGCCCCTTCTTGGCCCCGAATCAGCCCCAAAATCCCAGACAAGAGCATCCCCTCTCTCTCTCCGAGGAGCCGTGCTCCTGTCTGCATCCCGCAATCCTGCCTGAATTTTTCCCTGCTCACCTCGCCTTCCCCCCCAGCCCCTCTGGTTTCGCACCGCCGCCCCCCCGGGCCGCCCCCCACCATCGGTCGGTGGGCGCAGAGCAGACCCCTACCACGGCCCGACACCCCCCTTCGCGTGCACGGTGCCGAAAACCGAGCGAAGCCCCGCCGCAGGTTTATTTAATAGCCGGCAATAATTAAAATAACCCGCTACAAAACCTGACGTTAGAAAGGGCAAGTTTTCCTAGAGGGACGCGCTGAACCGAAGTCCGCCGGAAAAGCTTCAAAATGACTTTTTTCAGCCCAAACCAGGCTGCTGCCTACAGGTAGTGCTTTTGTATTTCTCCTGCGGCGTGAGCTGACCTCGTTTGTTTTAAGGGCCGTTCAAGCATTCGTAACGAGTCAAATTTCAAGTGCCTTTCTGTTACCTGACCCACCGAGAGGAGAAGTTGAAGGCCGCAAACAATTGCCCGCGAACCCTCCGCAAGTTCGAATGAATAGAAAAGAAAAAAGGTAAAAAAAAAAAAAAAAAAAGAACACCAAAAAAACCCAAAGATAAAACCTCACGGTCTATGAAAAGAGCTGAAAATGCCATAAATGTGCCCCGGCTGCCAACTCTAAGACGAGATTTCAGGCTCTGCCGCCTCCGGGGACCACTCACGGTGGCGTTTTTATTCCGATTTACAAGCGTTTGCAAACTCCGAAGCCGGGAGGAACGAGACTGTTCCCCTTCTCGAGAGATACTCGTCTTTGAGCTCATCTCTTTTTTTAAAACTCCCCTCCTCCGGTAGTGCTAAAGGGATGCGAAGCGCATGAAGAAGAAGGAAAAAGCCATCCCGGCTCGCGCGAGCCCCAAACCCTGCGAAATCTTTACCGGCGACGTGTGTCAGAAGTGTCTAACGCGCACAAGCGCCGGTTGAAAAAACACCAGCTGGGATTATTATTATTATTATTATTATTATTATTATTATTATTGGCTTTAAATGTGGGTGGTAGCGGGCTGGGAGCTGGGCAGAGGGGCAGAGCTTTTTTTTTTTGGGGGGGAGGGGGGAATGGTTCCTTACCTCGCCAGTGCTCAGGACATGTGCTGCCGCGCTCCTCTGCCTGCTGCTGCGGCCGGGGCTGCCGAGCGCGGCGAGAAGCACCAGCGACTGCGAGCGCGCCTGACCTAGATTGCTGCGCCGAGAAAAACTGAGAGTTTCCCGTCTGAGTCAGTCCATGGGAAAACCCAGCATCCCTTAAAGGAGCGGCCCTGGGGGGGTAGGGGGGGCTGGGGGGGGCTTTGCCTTTATAGGTTTGAAGTTATTAGGGGATTCGGAGTGGCCCCGGCAAATTCCAGCCCATCCCGCCTGGATTTTTCTGCACGCAGGAACCCGGCTGGGGGGGGGGTGGGGGGGTGGTCTTGGGGAACTGGGCTGAGCTCCGTCAGCAAAAAGAACATTTTTCTACCCACCCCAGAAGGCTACAAGGGAAAAACTCCGTAAGGACTGAGGTTGTTTTCACCGGTACGGGGTATCACCCCTTCTGCTGGTGACGGTGCCCGGGGATGCTACGGGATGCGGAGGGGCAGAAGGGGCCGAAGCTCCATCCCTACACCTCCCAACCCCCCCTCTCCCCCCCTCTCCCCCCGCTGCAGAGCTCGTGCCTTCCTTTTTCATGTCGGTTGAAGAGTTAACCTCAATAACAGTGTTAACCTCATTAGACGCTGCAACCACAGGAAATACCGCACCGCTCGCCCGCCTCTGCCCTCCCAAGATATCGTCAGGGAACATCATTTCCAAACCCCCCCCCCCAACCTCCAGGGGGGAGGCAGACCCTTCTTCTGCCAGCAGAGCCCCCGCTGCTCTGGGTTTCCCCAGATCCATGTTTTGGGGTTTTTTTTATGTGAAAGTGAAGGGTGGGTGAAAGGAAGAGCATCAGGATGGGGGGGGGGGGGGACGGGACCTCACTGCGTACTGAAACTGTAACGTGGAGTTGTAGTAACACATATAACGCGCCTGTACGTATGGTTGTAGCCACACTGAGCGCGATCGGGAGGGTTTTGGTGAGAATCTCCAAGACACTGCTTTACGGTGTCTTTAATGTATTATGGGGTGGAAGGATTCGATTCATCTATCGAAAAGCATTTTCAGGTGGAGGGGGGGGGGTCTTGCCTTGCGGGTGGGCTCGGCTGCGGCTTGGGGGGGTCCTGGTGGGGAGGAGAGGGGGTGAGGGGACCCCAGGGGAGTCCCAGCCCCCTCTGGGGGGATGCTGGGGGGTGGGGGGGAGGGGTCGTCTGCCTGCTGGGGCTGAGCGTTTGCTGGGTGGGGACAGGCTGCGGGGCACACATCTGGGGGCGGGGCGGCACATCTGGGGGCTGGGGCTGCACATCTGGGGCTGGGGCTGCACATCTGGGGCTGGGGCAGCACCCCCGGTCTTGCCATTTGGGGCGGGGTAGCAATGGAGGCGTGCACATCTGGAGCCAGGCCCTGGCACCCGGGTCTGGGGTGGCAGCGGGGGTGCGCACAGCTGGAGCTGGGGCAGCACCCAGGGTAAGCACATCTGGGCCCAGGCAGCACACCCGGCGCCAGGGCAGCACATCTGGAGCCGGCACAGCACCTCTGGGTGCAGTGCAGTGTGCCTCCAGGGCTGCTCCCTGGCATCCCTCCGGCCTCGGCGCCATCCCGGGACTGGTGTCGCAGCGCCTCCGAACCGGTTCCCGTGTTTCCCAGAGCAGCAGTCATTTCTGGTGCCCGTTAAACTCGTGTCTTATGCCTTCCCGAGGGGCCACGGCGAGCTGCGGCTCAGCGCCCCCCCGCAGCCAGCCCTTGGGTGGGAGGGGAGCAGCAGGAGCGCTGGTGCCCAGCTCTTTCCCATGGCTCACTCTGGCACGGCACGGCATGACATGGCATGACATGGCGTGGCATAGCACGGCACAGCATGGCACAGCACAGCATGGCACAGCACAGCATGGCATGGTGTGGCATGGCATGGCATGGCATGGCATGGAATGGCATGACATGGCATGGGATAGCATGGCATAGTACAGCATGGCATGGCATGGGGTTGCACAGCATGGCACGGCATGCCATGGCATGGCACAGCATGGCATGGCACAGCGCAGCATGGCACAGCATGGCACAGCATGGCATGACATGGCATGGCATAACAGCATGGCATTGCATGGCACAGCATGGCATGACATGTCATGGCATAGCATGGCATTGCATGGCACGGCATGGCATGGCATGACATGGCATGGCACAGCACAGCACAGCATGGCATGTCATGGCATGGTGTGTCACAGCATGGCACAACATGGCATGACATGGCATGGCACAGAATGGCATGACATGGCACGGCGTAGCATTGCATGGCATGGTATGGTATTGCACAGCATGGCACAGTACAGCATGGCATGGCATGGCATGGGGTCACACGGCATGGCATGGGGTCACACAGCATGGCACGACATGGCATGGCATGGCGCAGCGTGGCACGGTATGGCGCAGCATGGCACGCCATGGCATGGCATAACACGGCACAGCATTGCATGGCACGGCATGGCATGACATAGCATGGCATAGCACGGTGTGGCATGTCATGGTGTGGCACGGCACGGCATGGCATGGCATGGCACAGCACGGAATGGCATGACATGGCACGGCATATCATGGCATGGCACGGCATAGCATGGCATGGCACAGCGTGGCATGGCATGGCACAGCATGGCATGGCATGAGGTGACATGGCACAGCACGGCATGGCACAGCACAGCCAGCTTCTCCCAGCACTCCCCAGGATGGCGCCGGTTCCCCCTGGGACCCGGGCTGTTCCCCAGCCCTTTGTCCGGCCGAATCCCCGCCGGACCGATCCTCCCCGTGCCGCGCTCGCTGTGCCCGGCCCAGTGCTGGCACTACCCCCCTCCCCGCCAACGCTTTCTCCAACCCCCCAACCCACCCCGGTCGCATCAAGCACTTGTACCCCTTCTGCCCCGGCGGCCCCCCTGTTTTGGGGGGTACCCCTTAGCCCTGAATTCAAGCGCCCTCGCTCCTGCGTCTGCCCTAGCGTGACATGCCCGGCCACCCCCGCACAGGCGATTGCATCTCGCAGAGACTTCCTCGCTGGCTGCCGAGACCTGCCCCCCCCCCCAACCCCCCCGCCCCCCCAAACCCGCCACCGGATGCCGCCGGATCCTGCCACCTCCCCCAAAACCCCACCGCCCCGTCCCGCTGCCCTCCGCCCCTGGGGGGTACCAGGCTCTGAAAGCCCCTTTCCCCCCTCCCCCGGGATGTACTGCCCCGGAGTCATCGCCAGTTTGGCACTGGGGAGAAACCCCCGGCTGAGCTGGTCGCCAAATGAGATTAAGATTAAAGCGGATTAATTCAACTTTTGTTATCTTTGGTGGGCTCGCTGCCGGCCAAAATTACAGCGGTGAGTCAGAGGCTTAGTTTAGCAGGAAGGAAAGGTCGGGCCAGAAGGGGCTTTGCTGCCAAAAGCGAAGCGCTTGTGTCATTACCCGGAGCTGTGCTTGGCACGAGGGACGCGGGGGACACGGGGGACACGGCCGTCCCAGGCACGCGGTCCCGTGGTGGGCACCGGGCACGTCCCCTTCTCGCTGTGCCAGCATCGCCGCCGCTGCACCTTCCGCTGCCCATCAAACCCATTCGCCCAGAGGGTCCGAATTTTTGGCCTTAAAACCACCGCGGTGGCATTTGTGCCGCGGCAGCTGATGGGAGGAAGGGGGGGGGGGTGCTGTCCCCACTGGGGGGTTGGAAGGGGGGGGGGGTGCTGTCCCCACGGGGGGTTGGCAGGGGTTCCCCGCCTGCCAGCGGGTCCGCAGCGCCCCGTCCATCCCCACGGGGTCACCGGTGCCACTGGTGGGGGGGACAGACGGACGCGCCGGCGGGGCGGGCAGGCCTGAGAATTGGGGCCATTTGCGTCAATCCCGCTGGCGCCGGAGCGCGGGCAGGATTAGGTTCCTCTCCGGTGTTGGAGGAGTAAATATTTCCAGGTCCAATCCCGCGCTGCGGCTTGATAAGGATGGACAGGATTTAGCGCAGGAACAAGGAAGGTGATGGCAGTGAGAAAGTGTTGGGTTGTTGGGTTTTTGTTTTTTTTTTTGATTGTGGTTTTTGGCCAGGCTAAAAGGTCATCGCAGGTAGGGGAAAATCGCTCCCGGGTTTTAAAGTCGCTCTGTCCTTCCTGCCGCCCGGTGCGGTGCGAGCCCTGCCGGGGAACGGCCCCTGCTCCTCCCGCGCCCCTTCGGGGCGGCAGCGAATCGGCCAAGCGGGGGGGGAAAAAGGAAAGTTTGGGCAAAGAGTTTGCTTCGCCTTTGCGAGGGGAAGGGGGTGAGGGCAGGCATACTGGGGCGCGTGGGAGCGCGCCGGGGCGAGCAGCACCTCGTGCCCGCCGGGCCACAACACCCCGTTTCACGCCGGAGGCCGCAGGGGTTGGCTGTGCCCGGGCAGGTCTGAACGCGGCGGGGAGATAATTGGGGATAAAGCTCTCCAAAAAGGGCCGTTTCCCTCCCCAAACACCACCGCCGCGGCCAAGGGTACCAAACATCCCGCAGCTGCCTTACCTCCTCCCGCCGGGAATGACCCCGAAATGCTGCGGCTGCCGCGCCGGGGCTCATCCCGACATTCCCCCCCCCCAGCACCCAGCCTGCCAGACCCCATTCCCACCCTCCATCTCCCCCCCCCACTGGGCGCAGCATCGCCCACGCTGCCTTTGTCCCCTCCAGGCCCTGTGCCGCCCCCAGCTCCCCCCACAACCCCGCTGCAGGGGGCTGCGGGATACGGATTACTCCCCCCGCCCCCCGACCCGGCAGCGGGGACCCCCGCGGCCGCCCCGGTGGGCACACGCCGTGCCGGTGGGAACGGGCTCCGCGGGACGCGTGGGCGGTGGAAAGCGGATACCACAGCGGTGACTGCGCGAGGTGTACGTGTTAGTTCTTGTCCTCCAGCAAAATCCTAAACAATGCTGGGTTTTGGTTTTCTTTTTTTTTGTCTGATGTAACCTATAGGGGGGTGGGTTGGGGTTTTTTGGGTTGTGGGTTTTTTTGTTTTTTTTTTTTTTTTTTTTCTTCCAAGTTGCCTTATTTTGGGATTTTTCCACTTGGCATAATGGGGCCCAGAAGGGGAAGATTTATTCTCCGAAAGGGAAAGGCCCCGGCGCCAAAATCCTGCTGGCGGGGTCACCCAAGGGCAACACCCCGCAGGGTGCTGGGTCCCCCCCCCCCCCCCCCCCAACCCGTGACAGTGACAGCAGCGCCAGCGCGGGTCTGCGCCCCCCACACCCCACTCCTGCTGTGGGGGAACCCCCTTGAACTCCCCCCCCCGCCCAGAAAAGGGTACTGCTGACAGCGTGTTTGGAGTAACGTGTCCCCTTGTCCCTGCAGCGATCCCCCCCCCATGCCATGCCCACCCCATGCCTCCTCCCCACACAGTGCCCCCCTCCAGTGCCGCCCCCCCCCAATACCAGGCCCCCATGCAATGCTCCCATGCCAGCCACCCCCTCCTGGGCCCCTCACCCCAGGAAATGCCCCCCCCCCCCATTTGTCCCTCCACTCCACTCCTCTGTGCAATGCCCCCCCCCACCCCCGACCCCCGTGCAATACCTTGACCCCCCCACGCCAGATCCCTGTGTATTCCCTCTGGCAATGCCCCCCCCCCCCCCCCGCCAGACCCCCATGCAATACCTTGTCCCTCCCGCCAGACACCCATACTGCCCCCCCAGACCCCTGTCCCTGCCCCCCCACTTCAGACCCCTGTGCAATGCTGTGCCCCCCCCGCCAGACCCCCGTGAAATGTCAGCCCCCCCCGCCAACCCCCAGTGCAACACCTTACTCCCCCCCCAGACCCCTGTGCGATCCCCCCCCCCGGGCAATGCCCCCCACTCCAGACCCCCGTACAACGTCGTGCCCTCCCCCCCCCAGACCCCCATTGCTGCTCCCCCCCCAGACCCCCCGTTCAACGCCGTGCCCCCCACTTCAGACCCCCGTGCAATGCCGTGCCCCCCCCCCCAGATCCCCGTCGCTGCCCCCCCCACTCCAGCCCCCGTGCAATGCCATGCTCCCCCCTCCCCCCCTCTCCAGACCCCTGTGCGATCCCCCTGGGCAATGCCCCCCCACTCCAGACCCCCGTGCAATGGCATTCCCCCCCCCCCCCACTCCAAACCCCTGTGCGATCCCACCCGGGCAATGCCCCCCCCCCACTCCAGCCCCCCCGGGCAACGCCGTCCCCCCCTTCCGCCGCGCCGCCGCCGCGCGGCCTCCCCAGGGCCCCGCCCCTCCCAGGCCCCCGCCCCTCCCCTTTGTC